>NW_028116844.1:0-52000 GCF_964273445.1 Streptopelia decaocto
CGTGTCCCCCCCAGCTCAGTGTCCCTGGGTCCCCCAGCTCAGTGTCCCCCAGCTCAGTGTCCTTGTGTCCCCCAGCTCAGTGTCCCCTGTCCCCAGCTCAGTGTCCCCGTGTCCCCGGCTCAGTGTCCCTGTGTCCCCAGCTCAGTGTCCCTGTGTTCCCAGCTCAGTGTCCCCATGTCCCCTGGCTCAGTGTCCCCATGTCCCCAGCTCAGTGTCCCCGTGTCCCCCCCAGCTCAATGTCCCTGTGTCCCCGGCTCAGTGTCCCCTGTCCCCAGCTCAGTGTCCCCTGTCCCATGTCCCCAGCAACCCAAGGTGATCGCGCTGTGCCTGTACCGTGACGTCAGCGGGCTGTTCACCACCGAGAGCCGCGTCCCCGGGCCCCGCGATGACGTCCCCCCCCGCGCCCCCGCCGAGGCCGAGACCCTCATCCAGGACATCAGGTGACGGGAGGTGACAGTGTCCCCAGAGCGTGTCGGGGGACAGGGACATCGGTGTCCATCAGCACACCAGGTGACAGTGTCCCCGCAGTGTGGGGGGTCGGGGACAGCGGTGTCCCCAGCACCCGAGGTGACAGTGTCCCCGCAGTGTGGGGGTTGGGGACAGTGCCGTCCCCCGCACCCGAGGTGACGGTGATGGTGTCCCCGCAGTGTGTGGGGTTGGGGACAGCGGTGTCCCCAGCACTGGAGGTGACGGTGTCCCCGCAATGTGGGGGTTTGGGGACAGCGGTGTCCCTAGCACCCGAGGTGACGGTGTCCCCACAGTGTGGGGGTTGGGGACAGTGGTGTCCCCGGCTCCCGAGGTGACGGTGTCCCCGCAGTGTGGGGTTGGGGACAGTGGTGTCCCCAGCCCCGCGGTGGCGGTGCCGGTGTCCCCGCAGTGTGGGGGTTGGGGACAGCGGTGTCCCTGCAGTGTGGGGTTGGGGACAGCACTGTCCCCAGCCCCACAGTGACGGTGACAGTGTCCCCGCAGTGTGGGGGTTTGGGGACAGCGCTGTCCCCACAGTGTGGAGTTGGGGACAGCGCTGTCCCCAGCCCCGCGGTGACGGTGCCGGTGTCCCCGCAGTGTGGGGTTGGGGACAGCGGTGTCCCCGCAGTGTGGAGTTGGGGACAGCGGTGTCCCCAGCCCCACGGTGACGGTGCCGGTGTCCCCGCAGTGTGGGGGTTTGGGGACAGCGGTGTCCCCGCAGTGTGGGGGTTGGGGACAGCGGTGTCCCCGCAGTGTGGAGTTGGGGACAGCGCTGTCCCCAGCCCCACGGTGACGGTGACGGTGTCCCCGCAGTGTGGGGGTTTGGGGACAGCGGTGTCCCTGCAGTGTGGAGTTGGGGACAGCGCTGTCCCCAGCCCCGCGGTGACGGTGCCGGTGTCCCCGCAGTGTGGGGTTGGGGACAGCGGTGTCCCCGCAGTGTGGAGTTGGGGACAGCGGTGTCCCCAGCCCCACGGTGACGGTGCCGGTGTCCCCGCAGTGTGGGGGTTTGGGGACAGCGGTGTCCCCGCAGTGTGGGGGTTGGGGACAGCGGTGTCCCCGCAGTGTGGAGTTGGGGACAGCGCTGTCCCCAGCCCCACGGTGACGGTGACGGTGTCCCCGCAGTGTGGGGGTTTGGGGACAGCGGTGTCCCCGCAGTGTGGAGTTGGGGACAGCACTGTCCCCAGCCCCGCGGTGACAGTGCCGGTGTCCCCGCAGCGACACGGTGGATGACGAGGAGGAGATGCTGTACGGGGACTCGGGGCCGCTGCTCAGCCCGGCGCGGGAGGAGCCGCGGCGCGGCGCCAACCCCCCCGCCGAGCGGCCGCCCCCCGCCCAGCGCCCCGAGCCCACGCACTGGTGTGTGCTGGTGCGCGACAACGGCGCCATGGAGGTGAGACCCAACGGGGACAGGGACAGACAGGGGGACACTGGGGGACCTGCCACTGCTGCAGCGCAGTGTGTGACGGTGGCCTCTGCTTGTCCCCCTGACTGTCCCTGTCCCCCTGCCTGTCCCTGTCCCCATCCCTGCCTGTCCCTGTCCCCCTGTGTCCCTGTCCCCATCCCTGCCTGTCCCTGTCCCTCTGTGTCCCTGTCCCCCTGCCTGTCCCTGTCCCCATCCCTGTTTGTCCCTGTCCCCCTTTGTCCCTGTCCCCGTCCCTGCCTGCCCCTGTCCCACTTTGTCCCTGTCCCCCTGCCTGTCCCTGTCCCGCTTTGTTCCTGGCCCCATCCCTGCCTGTCCCTGTCCCCACTTTGTCCCTGTCCCCCTTTGTTCCTGTCCCCATCCTTGCCTGTCCCTGTCCCCCTGTGTCCCTGTCCCCCTGCCTGGCCCTCTCCCCATCCCTGTTTGTCCCTGTCCCCCTTTGTCCCTGTCCCCGTCCCTGCCTGTCCCTGTCCCCCTGCCTGTCCCTGTGTCCCTGTGTCCCTGTCCCCATCCCTGCCTGTCCCCGTCCCGCTGTGTCCCTGTCCCCCTGCCTGTACCTGTCCACATCCCTGTTGTCCCTGTCCTGTGTCCCTGTCCCTCTGTGTCCCTGTCCCCATCCCTGCCTGTCCCTGTCCCCCTTTGTCCCTGTCCCCCTGCCTGTCCCTGTCCCCCTGTGTCCCTGTCCCCCTGCCTATCCCTGTCCCCATTGCTGTGTCCCTGTTCCCTGCTCCCCCTGCCTGTTCCCCTGTCCCCTGCCCATCCCTGTCCCTGTGTCCCTGCTCCCCTGCTTGTCCCTATCCCCATGTCCCTGTCCCCTCCGTATCCGTGTCCCACCCTGTATCCCCATGTCCCCGTCCCCATGTCCCCGTGTCCCTGTCCCCCCATGTCCCCGTCCCCATGTCCCCGTGTCCCTGCCCATCCCTCTGTCCCTGTCCCCCCGTGTCCCCACCCATCCCTCTGTCCCTGTCCCCGTGTCCGTGTCCCCGTGTCCCCGTCCCCAGCTGTACCAGCTGCCGGAGTGGCGCCTGGTGTTCCTGGTGAAGAACTTCCCGGTGGGGCAGCGGGTGCTGGTGGACTCGTCCTTCGGGCAGGCGGCCGTGGGGACGCAGGGGACGCAGGGGACAGCGGACGGCAAGGAGGGGACGCGCCAGGGGGACCTGCCGCTGGTCAAGGAGGTGCTGCTGGTGGCACTGGGGCACCGCCAGAGCCGCCCCTACCTGCTGGTGAGTGGCACTGGGGAGACTGGGGGGACTGGGGGGACTGGGGCACCGCCAGAGCCGCCCCTACCTGCTGGTGAGTGGCACTGGGGAGACTGGGGGGACTGGGGCACCGCCAGAGCCGCCCCTACCTGCTGGTGAGTGGCACTGGGGAGACTGGGGGGACTGGGGCACCGCCAGAGCCGCCTGTACCTGCGGGTGAGTGGGACTGGGGATACTGGGGGGACTGGAGCACCCCCAGAGCCGCCTGTACCTGTGGGTGAGTGGTACTGGGGAGACTGGGGGGACTGGGGGGACTGGGGCACCACCAGAGCCACCTGTACCTGTGGGTGAGTGGTACTGGGGATACTGGGGGGACTGGGGCACCGCCAGAGCCGCCTGTACCTGCTGGTGAGTGGTACTGGGGATACTGGGGATACTGGGGGGACTGGGGCACCGCCAGAGCCGCCTATACCTGCTGGTGAGTGGTACTGGGGATACTGGGGATACTGGGGGGACTGGGGCACCGCCAGAGCCGCCTGTACCTGCTGGTGAGTGGGACTGGGGATACTGGGGATACTGGGTGGACTGGGGCACCACCAGAGCCGCCTGTACCTGCTGGTGAGTGGCACTGGGGATACTGGGGGGACTGGGGCACCACCAGAGCCGCCTGTACCTGCTGGTGAGTGGTACTGGGGATACTGGGCGGACTGGGGGGACTGGGGATACTGGAGGGACTGGGGCACCGCCAGAGCCGCCTGTACCTGCGGGTGAGTGGGACTGGGGATACTGGGGGGACTGGGGCACCGCCAGAGCTGCCTGTACCTGCTGGTGAGTGGTACTGGGGATACTGGGCAGACTGGGCGGACTGGGGGGACTGGGGATACTGGGGGGACTGGGGGGACTGGGGCACCGCCAGAGTGGCCTGTACCTGCGTGTGAGTGGTACTGGGGGGACTGGGGATACTGGGGGGACTGGGGCACCGCCAGAGCCGCCCCTACCTGCTGGTGAGTGGGACTGGGGATACTGGGGATACTGGGGGGACTGGGGCACCGCCAGAGCTGCCTGTACCTGCGTTGAGTGGGACTGGGGATACTGGGGGCACTGGGGCACCGCCAGAGCCGCCTGTACCTGGGGGTGAGTGGGACTGGGGATACTGGGCGGACTGGGGCACCACCGGAGCCGCCTGTACCTGCATTGAGTGGGACTGGGGATACTGGGGCACCGCCAGAGCCGCCTGTACCTGCGGGTGAGTGGTACTGGGGATACTGGGGGGACTGGGGCACCGCCAGAGCCACCTGTACCTGTGTGTGAGTGGGACTGGGGATACTGGGGAGCGCTGGAGAAACTGGGGGATACTGGGAGATGCTGGAAATACTGGGGGATGCTGGAGATACTGGGGATACTGTGGGGGTAGTGGGAGATGCTGGGGGGTACTGGGAGCACTGGGGGGTACTGGGGGATGTGGGTTACTGGGGGATGCTGCTGATACTGGGGGGTACTGGGGATACTGGGAGTTGCTGGGGGTACAGTGGGGAGTTGCTGGGGGGATGCTGGGGCATACTGGGAGATGCTTGGGCATACTGGGGGGTGCTGGGAGATACTGGGGGTGCTGGGAGATACTGGGGGATATGAGGGGTACTGGGGGTACAGTGAGGAGATGCTGGGGGTACTGGGAGATGTAGGGGGATACTGGGGGGGTGCTGGGGACTAGGAGGTGCTGGGGGTACTGGGGAAACTGGGGGGTGCTGGGGAAACTGGAAGATACTGGGGGGTGCTGGGAGGTACTGGGGGATGTGAGGGATATGGGGGAGTGCTGGGGGTACAGTGGGGAGATACTGGGGGGATGCGGGGGGTGCTGGGAGGTGTTGGGGGATACTGGGGGGTGCTGGGGAAACTGGGGGATACTGGGGTATACTGGGGACACCAGGGAGGTGCTGGGAGATGTTGGGGGATACTGGGGGGTGCTGGGGAAACTGGGGGATACTGGGGTATAGTGGGGACACCAGGGAGATGCTGGTGATGCCAGGGGTGCGGGCAGGATCTACCAGGGATGCCAGCGGGATACTGGGCAAACTGGGGGATACTGGACAATACCGAGAGATGCTGGGGGGTGCCGGGGTGACCCTGCTGCTGTGACCCCCCCCCCCGTGACCCCCGTGTCCCCCGTTTTGGGCAGGTTCATGTGGAGCAGGAGCTGCTGATCTACGAGGCCTTCGGGCACGACTCCCAGCTGGGCCAGAACAACCTGAAAGTGCGCTTCAAAAAGGTGAATTTGGAGGGGGGGGAACCCCAAACCACCCCCAGGACACCCCTAAACCCCCCCCAACCCCAACAGGTCCCCCACAACATCAACTTTCGGGAGAAAAAGCCCAAACCGTCCAAAAAGAAGGCGGAGGCGGCGGGGAGCGAGGAGCCGGGGGGGCCGCGCGGGCGCGTCGCGCGCTTCCGCTACTTCGAGGACATCTACGGATATTCGGGGGTGAGCGGTGGGATGGGAACCCCCGAAAACACCGGGGACCCCCAAATCCCAGCCCGAAACACACATCCCAGCCCAAAAGCCCAGTTATGGACCCACCAAAATGATCCCCCAAGCCCAAAATGACCTCCAAGGCAAAAATGATCCCCCAAGGCCAAAATAACCCCCCACCCCCAAAATAACCCCCAACCCCCAAATGACCCCCAGATCCCTTCAGAAAACCCTCAAACCAACCCCAAATCCCCCCCCAAAACCGCCAATCAAACCCCAATTTCCCCCCAAAACCCCTCAAATTACCCCCAAATCCCAAATAAACCCCGAATCCCTTCAGAAAAACCCCAAATCCCCCCAAACAAACCCCGAATCCCCTCAGAAAACCCCCAAATCCCCTCAGAAAACCCTCAAACCAACCCCGAATCCCCCCCAAAACCACCAATCAAACCCCAGTTTCCCCCCAAAACCCCTCAAATTGCCCCCAGAGCCCAAATAAACCCCATATCCCCTCAGAAAAACCCCAAATCCCCCCAAACTGCCTCCAGACAAACCCCGAATCCCCTCAGAAAACCCTCAAACCAACCCCAAATCCCCCCCCAAAACCGCCAATCAAACCCCCATTTCCCTCCAAAACCGCCCAAATTACCCCCAGACCCCAAATAAACCCCGAATCCCCCCAAACAAACCCCAGATCCCCTCAGAAAACTCCCAAATCCCCTCAGAAAATCCTCAACCCACCCCGAATCCCCTCACAAATCCCCCAAATCCCCCCCCAAAACCCCCCAAATAACCCCCAGTTTCCCCCCAAGGCCCCCCAATTACCCCCAGACCCCCAATAAACCCCAATCCACTCACAAAAACACCAAATAAACCCCCATTTCCCCCCAGAAAACCCCCCAAACCAACCCTAAACCCCTCAGAAAACCCTCCAACCAACCCCGAATCTCCCCCCAAAAGCCCCAAATAATCCCCCAAAATCCCCCAAATAACCCCCAGTCTCCCCCCAAAGCCCCAAAATTGCCCTCACACCCTAAATAAACCCCGAATCCCTTCAGAAAAAACCCAAATCCCCCCAAACTGCCGCCAAACAAACCCCGAATCTCCTCAGAAAACCCCCAGATCACCTCAGAAAACCCTCAAATCAACCCCAAATCCCCCCCCAAAACCCCCAAATAACCCCCGATTTCCCCCTTGAAAACCCCCCAAAACCCCCCAAATCGCCCCCAAACCCCAAATAAACCCCAAATCCCCTCAGAAAAACCCCAAATCCCCCCAAACTGCCCCCAAACAAACCCTGAATCCCCTCAGAAAACCACCAAATAAACCCCAAATCCCCCCAAAACCCCCCAAACTGCCTCAAAACAAACCCCGAATCCCCTCAGAAAACCCCCAAACCAACCCTAAATCCCACCCAAAACCCCCATATCCCCCCCCAAAACCCCCCAAATTACTCCCAGACCCCGAATCCCTTCAGGAAAACCCAAATCCCCCCAAATTGCCGCCAAACAAACCCCGAATCCCCTCAGAAAACCCTCAAACCAACCCCAAATCCCCCCCAAAACCCCCCAAATTACCCCCAGACCCCAAATCCCTTCAGGAAAACCCCAAACCCCCCCAAACTGCCCCCAGACAAACGCTGAATCCCCTCAGAAAACCCCCAAATCCCCTCAGAAAACCCTCAAACCAACCCCGAATCCCCCCACAAAACCCCCAAATAACCCCCATTTCCCCCTTGAAAACCCCCCAAAACCCCCCAAATCGCCCCCAAACCCCAAATAAACCCCAAATCCCTTCAGAAAATCCCCAAATCCCCCCAAACAAACCCCGAATCCCCTCAGAAAACCCTCAAACCAACCCCAAATCCCCCCACAAAACCCCCAAATCCCCCCCCCAAACCCCCCAAATTACCCCCAGACCCCAAATCCCTTCAGGAAAACCCCAAATCCCCCGAAATTGCCGCCAAACAAACCCCGAATCCCCTCAGAAAACCCTCAAACCAACCCCAAATCCCCCCCAAAGCCCCCCAAATTACCCCCAGACCCCAAATGCCTTCAGGAAAACCCCAAATCCCCCCAAACTGCCCCCAGACAAACCCCGAATCCCCTCAGAAAAGCCCCAAATCCCCTCAGAAAACCCTCAAACCAACCCCAAATCCCCCCACAAAACCCCCAAATAACCCCCATTTCCCCCTTGAAAACCCCCCAAAACCCCCCAAATCGCCCCCAAACCCCAAATAAACCCCAAATCCCTTCAGAAAAACCCCAAATCCCCCCAAACTGCCTCCAAACAAACCCCGAATCCCCTCAGAAAACCCCCAAATCCCCTCAGACAAGCCTCAAACCAACCCCAAATCCCCCCCCAAAACCTCCCAAATTGCCCCCAGACCCCAAATAAACCCCAAATCCCTTCAGAAAAACCCCAAATAAACCCCAAATCCCCTCACAAAACCGCCAAATAAACCCCAAATCCCCCAAAACCCTCCTCCTATACCCCCAAAATAAACCCTGAATCCCCTCACAAAAGTTCCAAATAAACCCCAAATCCCCCCAGAAAACCCCAAATTACTTCCCAAAACCCCAAATAAACCCCAAATCCTGTCAGAAAATCCCCAAATAAACCCTGAATCCCCTCACAAAACCCCCAAATCCCCTCAGAAAACCCTCAAACCCCGAATCCCCCCACAAAACCTCCAAACCCCAATTTCCCCCCCAAACACCCCCAAATTGCCCCCAGACCCCAAATAAACCCCGAATCCCCTCAGAAAACCCTCAACCCAACCCCAAATCCTCCCCCAAACCCCCCAAATCCCCCCCCAAACCCCCCAAATAACCCCCAATTTCCCCCCCAAAACCCCCCCAAACCCCAATTTCCCCCCCAAACCCCCTCTTTTTCCCCCCAAGGTGTTCATCTGCGGGCCCAACCCGCACTGGCTGCTGGTGACGGGCCGGGGGGCGCTGCGCCTGCACCCCATGGCCATCGACGGCCCCGTCGACTCCTTCGCCCCCTTCCACAACGTCAACTGCCCCCGCGGCTTCCTCTACTTCAACAGGCAGGTCAGGCGGGGGGGCACCTTTGGGGGGGGCTCAGGGGGCTTGGGGGGGTCTGGGGAGGGGTTGGGGGGATGTTTTGGGGGGTTTTCTGGGGGGAAATTGGGGGTTGTTTGGCGGTTTTGGGGCGGGAAATCGGGGTTGGTTTGAGGGTTTTCTGAGGGGATTTGGGGGTTTTCTGAGGGGATTTGGGGTTTGTTTGGGGGGATTTGGGGTTTTTCTGAAGGGATTTGGGGTTTGTTTGGGGTTTGAGGGCAATTTGTGGGGTTTGGGGGGGGATATGGGGTTTATTGGGCGGTTTTCGGAGGCGATTTGGGGTTTGTTTTGGGGGGACTTGGGGTTTTTCTGAGGAGATTTGTGGTTTCTTTGGGGTTTGGGGGCAATTTGGGGGGTATTGGGGGGTTTTCAAGGGGGAAATAGGGGGTTATTTGGGAGTTTTGGGGGGGGATTTGGGGTTGGTTTGAGGGTTTTCTGAGGGGATTTGGGGGTTTTCTGAGGGGATTTGGGGTTTGTTTTGGGGCAGTTTGGGGGGATTTGGGGTTTTTCTGAAGGGATTTGGGGTTTGTTTGGGGTTTGAGGGCAATTTGTGGGGTTTGGGGGGGATATGGGGTTTATTGGGCAGTTTTCGGAGGCGATTTGGGGTTTGTTTTGGGGAGACTTGGGGTTTTTCTGAGGAGATTTGGGGTTTCTTTGGGGTTTGGGGGCAATTTGGGGGGTATTGGGGGGTTTTCAAGGGGGAAATAGGGGGTTATTTGGGAGTTTTTGGGGGGGATTTGGGGTTGGTTTGAGGGTTTTCTGAGGGGATTTGGGGGTTTTCTGAGGGGATTTGGGGTTTGTTTGGGGGGATTTGGGGTTTTTCTGAAGGGATTTGGGGTTTGTTTGGGGTTTGAGGGCAATTTGTGGGGTTTGGGGGGGATATGGGGTTTATTGGGCGGTTTTCGGAGGCGATTTGGGGTTTGTTTTGGGGGGATTTGGGGTTTTTCTGAGGAGATTTGTGGTTTCTTTGGGGTTTGGGGGCAATTTGGGGGGTATTGGGGGGTTTTCAAGGGGGAAATAGGGGGTTATTTGGGAGTTTTGGGGGGGGATTTGGGGTTGGTATGAGGGTTTTCTGAGGGGATTTGGGGGTTTTCTGAGGGGATTTGGGGTTTGTTTTGGGGCAGTTTGGGGGGATTTGGGGTTTTTCTGAAGGGATTTGGGGTTTGTTTGGGGTTTGAGGGCAATTTGTGGGGTTTGGGGGGGATATGGGGTTTGTTGGGCGGTTTTCGGAGGCGATTTGGGGTTTGTTTTGGGGGGATTTGGGGTTTTTCTGAGGAGATTTGTGGTTTCTTTGGGGTTTGGGGGCAATTTGGGGGGTATTGGGGGGTTTTCAAGGGGGAAATAGGGGGTTATTTGGGAGTTTTGGGGGGGGATTTGGGGTTGGTTTGAGGGTTTTCTGAGGGGATTTGGGGGTTTTCTGAGGGGATTTGGGGTTTGTTTTGGGCAGTTTGGGGGGATTTGGGGTTTTTCTGAAGGGATTTGGGGTTTGTTTGGGGTTTGAGGGCAATTTGTGGGGTTTGGGGGGGATATGGGGTTTATTGGGCGGTTTTCGGAGGCGATTTGGGGTTTGTTTTGGGGGGATTTGGGGTTTTTCTGAGGAGATTTGGGGTTTTGGGAGGTAATTTGGGGGTTTTGGGGGGATATGGGGTTTATTTGGGGGTTTTCTGAGGGGATTCGGGGTTTGTTTGGGGGGATTTGGGGTTTTTCTGAAGGGATTTGGGGTTTATTTGGGGATTTTGTGAGTGGATTTGGGGTTTATTTGGGGTCTGGGGGCAATCTGGGGGGTTTTGGGGTGATATGGGGTTTTGGGGGTTTTGGGGGGGGATTTGGGGTTTGAGGGTTGTCGGAGGGGATTTGGGGGTTTTCTGAGGGAATTCAGGGTTTGTTTGGGGGGATTTGGGGTTTTTCTGAGGGGATTTGGGGTTTATTTGGGGATTTTGTGAGTGGATTTGGGGTTTATTTGGGGTCTGGGGGCAATTTGGGGGGTTTTGGGGGGGAAATTGGGGGTTATTTGGCGGTTTTGGGGCGGGAAATCGGGGTTGGTTTGAGGGTTTTCTGAGGGGATTTGGGGTTTGTTTGGAGGGATTTGGGGGGATTTGAGGGGATTTGGGGGTTTTCTGAGGGGATTTGGGGTTTGGTTTGGGGCAGTTTTGGGGGATTTGGGGTTTATTTGGTGGTTTTGTGAGGGGATTTCGGGTTTATTTGGGGTTTTTCTGAAGGGATTTGGGGTTTATTTGGGGTTTGAAGGCAATTTGGGGGCGGTTGGGGGGTTATTTGGGGGATTTTGGGGGGTTATTTGGGGTTTCGGGTTGGTTTGAGGGTTTTCTGAGGGGATTTGGGGGTTTTCTGAGGGGATTTGGGGTTTATTTGGGGTTTTGGGAGGTAATTTGGGGGTTTGGGGGGGATATGGGTTTATTTGAGGGTTTTCTGAGGGGATTTGGGGGTTGTTTGGGGGGATTTGGGGGTTTTCTGAAGGGATTTGGGGTTTATTTGGGCTCTGGGGGCAATTTGGGGGGTTTTGGGGGGGGATATGGGTTTTATTTGGCGGTTTTGTGGGGGGATTTGGGGTTGGTTTGAGGGTTTTCTGAGGGGATTTGGGGGGTTTCTGAGGGGATTTGGGGGTTGTTTGGGGGGATTTGAGGGGATTTGGGGGTTTTCTGAGATAATTTGGGGTTTGTTTTGGGGCAGTTTGGGGGGGATTTGGCATTTTTCTGGAGGGATTTGGGGTTTATTTGGGGTTTGAGGGTAATTTGGGCGGTTTTGTGGTAGGATATGGGGGTTATTTGGGGGTTTTGGGGGGGGATTTGGGGTTGGTTTGAGGGTTTTCTGAGGGGATTTGGGGGTTTTCTGAGGGGATTCGGGGTTTGTTTGGGGGGATTTGGGGATTTTCTGAAGGGATTCGGGGTTTATTTGGGGATTTTGTGAGTGGATTTGGGGTTTATTTGGAGTTTGGGGGCAATCTGGGGGGTTTTGGGGGGGAAATTTGGGTTATTTGGGCTTTTGTGGGCGGATTCGGGGTTTGTTTGGGGGGATTTGGGGGCTTTTCTGAAGGGATTTGGGGTTTGTTTGGGGTTTGGGGGCAATTTGGGGGGGTTGGGGGGTTACTTTGGGGGTTATTTGGGGTTTTGTGGGGGGATTTCGGGTTGGGTTGAGGGTTGTCTGAGGGGATTTGGGGTTTGTTTGGGGGTTTTCTGAGGGGATTTGGGGGTTTTCTGAGGGGATTTGGGGTTTGGGGGCAGTTTGGGGGGATTTGGGGTTTTTCTGAAGGGACTTGGGGTTTATTTGGGGTTTGGGGGCAATTTGGGGGGTTTTGGGGGGGAAATTGGGGTTTATTTGGGGGCTTTGTGGGGGGATTCTGGGTTGGCATTTTTGTGAGGGGATTTGGGATTTATTTGGGTTTGGGGGCAATTTGGGGGTTTTGGGGGGGGTATGGGGGTTATTTGGGGGTTTTCTGAGAGGATTTGGGGTTTGTTTGGGGGCAGTTTGGGGGGTTGGTGTTTATTTGGTGTTTCTGAGGGGGGATTCGGGGTTTATTTGGGGTTCAGGGTGGTCTTTGGGGGGATTTGGGGTTTATTTGGGATTATTTGGGGGGTCATTTTGTGTGGTATTTGTGGTTTTGGGGGATTATTTGTTTCTCTTGGGGGTTATTTGTGGTTTTTGGGGGGCTATTTGTGATTTTTTGGGATTATTTGTTTCTCTTGGGGGTTATTTGTGGTTTTTGGGGGGCTATTTGTGATTTTTTGGGGGGTTATTTGTGACTTTTTGGGGGGTTTCTCTTGGGATTTGGGTATTTTGGTGGGACTTGCTGTTCTTGGGGTGAGATTTGGTGCTTTTGGGGGTGATTTGATGTTGTTTTGGGGACATTTGGGTTATTTTGGGGCAGGATTTGGGATTTTTGGGGGGGTGTTTGTTTTTGGGGGGTGTTGTTTGGGATTTTGGGGTTGCATTCGGTGGTTTTGGGGGCGCAGGGGGAGCTGCGGATCAGCGTCCTGCCCGCGTACCTGTCGTACGACGCGCCCTGGCCCGTGCGCAAGATCCCGCTGCGCTGCACCGCGCACTACGTGGCCTACCACGTCGAGTCCAAGGTAGCGCGACGGCTCGCGACATATCGTGACATATCGCGGCGTATATCGCGGCACACCACGGCGTGCCATGACATATCACGACATATCGCAACATATTGCGACATACCGTGGCGTATATCGGTGGCACGTCACGACATACCATGACATATCACGACATATCGCAACATGTCGCGGCACATCGTGACATATTGCGGCACGTCATGACATACCATGACATATCACAACATATTGCGACATATCGCGGCACATCGTGACATATCACGGCGTCTATCGTGGCACATCATGACGTACCAGAACATATCGCGACATATCATGACATATTGCGGCGTATATTGCGGCACATCATGACATATGGCAGCATATCGCCACACATCGCAAGGTATCGCCACATATTGCGACATATCGCCACATATCACCACATATCACGGTGTCTATCGTGGCACATCACGACATACCAGAACATATTGCGACATATCGTGACATATAGCGGAGTATATTGCGGCACATCACGACATATCACCACATATCGCCACATATCACGGCATCTATCATGGCACATCACGACATACCAGAACATACCGCAACATATCGTGACATATCGCGGTGTATATCGCGGCACTTCACGACATACCATGACATATCACAACATATCGCGACGTATCGCGGCACATCACGACATATCGCCACATATCACCACATATCATGGCATATCGCCACATATCACGGCATCTAGCGTGGCACATCACGACATACCAGAACATATCGCGACATATCGCGACATATTGCAACATATCGTGACATATCGCAATATATCATGGCGTCTATCGTGGCACATCACGACATACCAGAACATATCACGACATATCGTGACATATCACGGTGATTGCGGCATATCACAACATACCATGACATATCACGACATATCGCAAAATATTGTGACATATCACGGCACAGCATGGCATACCATGACATATCACGGCGTCTAGCGTGGCACATCACGATATACCAGAACATATCGTGACATATCGCGGTGTATATCGTGGCACGTCACAACATACCATGACATATCACGACATATCGCAACATATTGCGACATACCGCGGCGTACATCGTGGCATGTCACGACATAACATGACATATCACAACATATTGCGACATATCGCAGCACATCACGACATATCGCGGCACATCATGACATATTGCGACATATCGCCACATATCACGACATATCGCAACATATCACGGCATCTAGTGTGGCACACCACGACATACCAGAACATATCGCGACATATCGCGACATATCGCGGTGTATATCGCGGCACATCACGGCATACCGTGACATATCACGACATATCGCAACATATTGCGACATACCATGGTGTATATCGCGGCACGTCACGACATACCATGACATATCACGACGTATCACAACATATTGCGACATATCGCGGCACATCACGACATATCACGACATATCGCAACATATCACAGCATCCAGTGTGGCATACCATGGCATACCAGAACATATCGCGACATATCGTGACATATCGCGGTGTATATCGCGGCACAGCACGGCATACCGTGACATATCACGACATATCGCAACATATCACGGCGTCTAGCGTGGCACATCACGACTTACCGTGACATATCGTGACATATCATGGTGTATATCGCGGCACAGCATGACGTACCATAATGTATCATGACATATCGCGACATATAGCGGTGTATATCGCGGCACATCATGACATATCACAACATATCATGACACATCATGACATCGTGTATATCACAGCACATCACAACATATTGCAACATATCGCAACATATCACGGTGTATATCACAGCACATCGTGACGTGGCATGACATATCGCGACATATCACAACATCGTGGTGTATATCACAGTAGATCGTGACATAGTGTGGTGTATATCGTGGCGTATATCAGCACATCACGACATATCGCGACATATGGCATATGGTGGTGTATATCGCAGCACATCGCAACATGTCACGACACATCATGGTGTATATCACAGCACATTTTGACACATCACAACATATTGTGACATGCTGCGGTGTATATTGTGACACATCACGACATATCACAATGTACCACGATATATCACAACATATCACGGCATATATCGCAGCACGTCATGATATATCATGACATATCGTGACATATCACGACATATCGTGGCGTATATTGCAGCACATTGCAACATATATCATGGCATATATCACAGTGTATATCACAGCACATCACGACATATCACAATGTATCGTGACATATCCCAACATATTTCAACATATATCACAGCACATTACAGCATATCACAATGTATTGTGACATATATTGCGGCACATCGCAATATATCACGACATATCGTGATGTGTATCGTGGTGCATTACGACATATCGCAGCATATTGCAAGATATCACGACATATTGTGGCATATTGTGACGTATATTGCAGCAATCGCAACATATCACGACATATTGTAGCATGTTGTGATGTATATCGCAGCAATCGCAACATATCACGACATATTGTAGCATATTGTGGCGTATATCGCGGCATATCATGGCGTATATCGCGGCATATCATGGTGTATATCGCGACGTATTGTGACATATCACAGCACATCGCAACATACTGTGGCATGTATCGCAACATATTGTGACATATTGCGACATATCACAGCGTATATCGCAGCATATTGTGACATTTTGTGACGCATATCGTGGCAAATATCGCGGTGTATCGCGACACATCGGGGCACATATCAGCATATCGCGGTGTATTGTGACACATCGCGACGTAGCGTGGCGTATATCGCGATATATCGCGACATATCGCGACGTACAGTGTTTTCCACATCCCAGTGCTGACACCGCTGTCCCCAAATGTCCCCGTCAGGTTTACGCCGTGGCCACCAGCGTGATCAACCCCTGCACCCGCATCCCCCGCATGACGGGCGAGGAGAAGGAGTTCGAGAGCATCGAGCGCGGTGAGACCCGGCACCGTGGCACCGCCGCCACCCTGCCACCCCCTGAGCCCCATGTCACTCCTGTCACCACCCCCCCCCCGTCTCCATGTCCCCACCCCAAGCCCCATGTCACTCCTGTCACCCCCAGTCTCCATGTCCCCCCCTGAGCCCCATGTCACTCCTGTCACCCCCCAATCCCCATGTCCCCACCCCAAGCCCTGTGTCACTCCTGTCCCCCCCCGAGCCCCATGTCACTCCTGTCACCCCCCAGTCCCCATGTCCCCGCCGAGCCCCATGTCACTCCTGTCACCCCCCCAATCTCCATGTCCTACCCCAGAGTCCCATGTCACTCCTGTCACCCCCCAATCCCCATGTCCCCCCCTGAGCCCCGTGTCACTCCTGTCACCCCCCAGCCCTGTCACCCCTCCCAATCTCCATGTCCCCACCCAAAATCTCCATGTCCCCACCCCAAGCCCCATGTCACTCCTGTCACCCTCCCAATCCCCATGTCCCCCCCTGAGCCCCGTGTCACTCCTGTCACCCCCCCAGCCCTGTCACCCCTCCCAATCTCCATGTCGCCCCCCCAAATCTCCATGTCCCCACCCCAAGCCCCATGTCACTCCTGTCACCCTCCCAATCCCCATGTCCCCCCCTGAGCCCCGTGTCACTCCTGTCACCCCCCAGCCCTGTCACCCCCCCAATCTCCATGTCCCCCCCTGAGCCCCGTGTCACTCCTGTCACCCCCCCAGTCTCCATGTCCCCCACTCCAAGCCCCATGTCACTCCTGTCATCCCCCAGCCCTGTCACCCTGTCACCCCAATCTCCATGTCCCTCCCCCAAATCTCCATGTCCCCCTTATAGCCCCATGTCACTCCTGTCACCTCCCCAATCTCCATGTCCCCACCCCAAGCCCTGTGTCACTCCTGTCACTCCCCCAGCCCTGTCACTCCCCAATCCCCATCTCCCCCCACAAGCACTGTCACCCTCCTGAGGCCCGTGTCACTCCTGTCACCCTCCCAATCCCCATGTCCCGCCCTGAGCCACATGTCACTCCTGTCACCCCCCAATCCCCATTTCCCCCCCGAGCCCCATGTCACTCCTGTCACTGCCCCCAGTCTCCATGTTCCCCCCTGAGCCCCGTGTCACTCCTGTCACCCCCCAGCCCTGTCACCCCCCCACAATCTCCATGTCCCCTCTATAGCCCCGTGTCACTCCTGTCACCGCCCCCAATCTCCATGTTCCCCCCCCCGAGCCCCATGTCACTCCTGCCACCCCCCAGCCCTGTCACCCCCCCACAATCTCCATTTCCCCTCTATAGCCCCGTGTCACTCCTGTCACCCCCCAATACCCATGTCCCCCCGAGCCCCGTGTCACTCCTGTCACCCCCCAGCCCTGTCACCCCCCCACAATCTCCATTTCCCCTCTATAGCCCCGTGTCACTCCTGTCAACCCCCAATCCCCATGTCCCTCCCTGAGTCCTGTGTCACTCCTGTCACCCCCCAATCTCCATGTCACCCTCCTGAGCCTCATGTCCCCCACCAGGCTATGTTACCACACTGGGTCCCGTGTCACTACTGTCACCCCCCACAACCTCCATGTCCTCCCTATAACCCCATGTCCCCTTGTCACCCCCTGAGCCCTGTCACCCCCTCCCTGAGCCCCATGTCCCCAGACAAGCGCTATGTCCCCCCTCAGCCCCCATGTCCCCTGAGCCTTGCCCCCATGTCCCCTCCAAGCCTTGTGTGTCTCCCCGAACCATGTCCCTGTCCCCAGACGATTGGTACGTGTTCCCCAAGCCCCGTGTCCCCCCCGTGTCCCCCCCGTGTCCCCCTGACACATGTCCCTGTCCCCAGATGATCGGTACGTGCCCCCGCAGCAGGAGGCGTTTTCCATCCAGCTGATCTCCCCGGTGAGCTGGGAGACCATCCCCAACACCCGGTGAGCAACACGCGATGTCCCCATGTCACCCAGACCATCCCCAACGCCTGTGAGCACCCCACAATGTCCCCATGTCCCCCAGACCATCCCCAACACCCAGTGAGCACTGCGCAATGTCCCCATGTCCCCCAGACCATCCCCAACACCCGGTGAGCACCGCGCAATGTCCCCATGTTCCCCAGACCATTCCCAACACCCGGTGAGCACCCCGCAATGTCCCCATGTCCCCCTGTCACCCGGACCATGCCCAATACCCGTGAGCACCACGCAATGTCCCCACGTCCCCCAGACCATCCCCAACACCCGGTGAGCACCGCACAATGTCCCCATATCCCCATGTCCCCCAGACCATCGCCAACACCCAGTGAGCACCGCACAATGTCCCCATGTCCCCCAGACCATCCCCAACACCCAGTGAGCACCGCACAATGTCCCCATGTCCCCCAGACCATCCCCAACACCTGGTGAGCACCACGCAATGTCCCCATGTCCCCCAGACCATCCCCAACACCCGGTGGGCACCGTGCAGTGTCCCCATGTCCCCAGCCTAGGGTGTCCCCCTGAGCGTGGTGTGTCCCCTTGTCCCCAGGATCGAGCTGGAGGAGTGGGAACACGTCACCTGCATGAAGACGGTGTCACTGCGCAGCCAGGAGACCGTGTCGGGGCTCAAGGGCTACGTGGCCGTGGGGACGTGTCTCATGCAGGGCGAGGAGGTCACCTGCCGCGGCAGGGTCAGTGGGGACACCCAGGGGACACGCGGGGGTCTTGGGAGATGCTCAGGGGACACCCAGGGGACACTCAGAGAGCACCTGGGGGGCTTGGGGGACATGCAGGGGACACCCAGGAGTCTTAGGGGACACCCAGTAGACACTCAGGGGACACCCAAGTGTCTCAGAAGACACTCAGGTGACACTCAGGGGTCTGAGGGGATACCCAGGGGTCTCAGGGGACACTCAGGTGACACTCAGGGGACACCCAGGGGTCCCAGGAGACACTCAGGGATCACCCAGGAGTTTTAGGGGACACCCAAGAAACACTCAGGGGACACTCAGGTGACTCTCAGGGGACACTCAGGGGACACTCAGAGAGCACCTGGGCGGCTTGGGGGACACTCAGGGGACATTCAAGAGTCTTAGGGACACCCAGGAGATTTGGGGGACACCCAGGGGACACTCAGGAGACACCCAGGAGACTTGTGGCACACCCAGGGGACACTCAGAGAGCACCTGGGGGGTTTGGGGGGCACGAAGGGGACACCCAGGAGTCTTAGGGGACACCCAGGGGACACTCAGGAGACACCCAGGAGGCTTGGGGCACACCCAGGGGACTTGCAAGGGTCTCGGGGGACTCCCAGGGGACACCCAAGGGTCTCAGGGGACATCCAGGGCTCTTGGTGGACACTTAGGGAACATCCAGAGGACAATTTAGGGGTCTTGGGGACACCCAGGAGTCTTGGGGCACACCCAGGGGACACTCAGAGAGCACCTGGGGGGCTTGGGGGACACCCAGGGGACACCCAGGAGTCTTAGGGGACACCCAGGAGTCTTGGGGGACACCCAAGGGACACTCAGGAGACACCCAGGAGGCTTGGGCACACCCAGGGGACTTGCAAGGGTCTCAGGGGACTCCCAGGGGACACCCAAGGGTCTCAGGGGACATCCAGGGCTCTTGGTGGACACTTAGGGAACATCCAGAGGACAATTTAGGGGTCTCGGGGACACCCAGGGGACACTCAGGAGTCTTGGGGGACACCCAGGGGTCCCAGGAGACACTCAGTGATCACCCAGGAGTCTTAGGGGACACCCAGGGAACACTCAGGGGACACCCAAGGGTCTCAGAAGACACTCAGGTGACACTCAGGGGTCTCAGGGGACACCCAAGGGTCTCAGGGGACACTCAGGTGACACTCAGGGGACACCCAAGGGTCCCAGGAGACACTCAGGGGACACCCAGTAATCTTGGGGGACACCCAGGGGCCTCAGGGTCCACTCAGAAGTCTTGGGGGACACTCAGGGGACACCCTGGTCAGGCCCCTGGGCTGCAGGTGCCCCTGGTGACCCCGGTGTCCCCGTCCCCAGATCCTGATCATGGACGTGATCGAGGTGGTGCCGGAGCCGGGGCAGCCGCTCACCAAGAACAAGTTCAAGGTTCTGTACGAGAAGGAGCAGAAGGGGCCGGTGACAGCCCTGTGTCACTGCCACGGCTACCTCGTGTCTGCCATCGGCCAGAAGGTCACCGGGGGACACCTTGGGGGGTGGGGACACCGCGGACACCTGGGGACACTGGGGACACCTGGGGACATTGGCCTGAACGGGCTGGTGACAGCCCTGTGTCACTGCCATGGCTGCCTCGTGTCTGCCATCAGCCAGGTCACCAGGGACACCTGGGGACACCTGGGGGGCTGGGGACACCTGGGACACCTGGGGACGTTGGACAGAAGAGGCTGGTGACAACCCTGTCACTACCATGGCTGCCTTGTGTCCACCATGGGCCAGAAGGTCACCTGGGGACGTGGGGTGGGGACATTGGCCTGGGGACACCTCGCAGGGCTGGGGACACCTGGGGACATTGACCAGAAGGGGCCCATGACAACCCTGTCACTGCCATGGCTGCCTCGTGTCCACCATGGGCCAGAAGGTCACCTGGGGACGTGGGGTGGGGACATTGGCCTGGGGACACCTCGCAGGGCTGGGGACACCTGGGGACATTGACCAGAAGGGGCCCATGACAACCCTGTCACTGCCATGGCTGCCTCGTGTCCACCATGGGCCAGAAGGTCACCTGGGGACATGGGGTGGGGACATTGGCCTGGGGACACCTCGCATGGCTGGGGACACCTGGGGACATAGACCAGAAAGGGCTGGTGACAGCCCTGTCACTGCCACAGCTACCTCGTGTCCGCCATCGGCCAGAAGGTCACTGGGGACACCTCAGGGGGCTGGGGACACTGGGGACACTGGGGACACCTGGGGACATTGACCAGAAGGGGCTGGTGACAGCCCTGTCACTGCCACGGCTACCTTGTGTCCACCATTGGCCAGAAGGTCACCTGGGGACACCTGGGGACACAGGGGGAGTGGGGACACCTGGGGGGTTGGGGACCTGATGTCCACCATAGATGAGTAGCTCACCAGGGTTAGGGACACCTATGGGGTTTGGTGGCATTGGCCAGAAGGTCACCTGGGGTGTGAGAGGACACCAGGGGGCTGGGGACACTGGTGAGGTTGGGGACTTGGTGTCCACCATTGGCCAGAAATGGGCCAACTGGGTGGTTGAGGTGTCACTTGTCCCCACCTGGGGACATGTGGCCACCCAGGGGACTTTGGGGACCCCTGCGCTGAGCCGAGGTGCCACTTGTCCCCCCCAGGTAGCAGATCTTCCTGGGGAGGCTGTGGGTGGCTTGGGGACACCTGGGGAGGGCTTGGGGACACCCAGGGGGGTCATGTTGTCACTTGTCCCCTCTGTGGTGACAGATCTTCCTGTGAAGCCTGTGGGTGGGGGAGCTGATGGGCATGGCCCTTAGTGACACCTGGGGGGTTTGGTGACCCCTTGAGGGGTTTGGTGACCCCCAGGTAGGATCAGTGACCCCCAGGTGGGGTCGGTGACCCCATGGGGGGGTCAGGATGTCACTTGTCCCCCTTCTGGTGACAGATCTTTCTAGGGGGTTTGGTGACTCCCAGGTGGGCTTTGGTGACCCCTTAGGGGTTTGGTGACCCCTTGACGGGGTTGGTGATCCCCAGGGGGGATCAGTGACCCCTTGAACGGTTTGGTGACCCCCAGGCAGCATTGGTGACCCCATGGGGGGGCCATGGTGTCACTCGTCCCCTCTCTGGTGACAGATCTTCCTGTGGAGCCTGCGTGTCGGGGAGCTGACGGTCATGGTCCTTAGTGACACCTGGGGGGGTTTGGTGACCCCATGAGGGGTTTGGTGACCCCTTGATGGGATCAATGACCCCCAGGTGGGGTCGGTGACCCCATGGGGTGTCAGATTGTCACTTGTCCCCTCCGGTGACAGATCTTCCTGTGGAGCCTGCATGCGGGGGAGCTGACGGGCATGGCCCTTAGTGACACCTGGGGGGTTTGGTGACTCCTTGATGGGGTTGGTGACCCCCAGGTGGGGTTGGTGACCCCATGGGGTGGCAGTTTGTCACTTGTCCCCTCTGTGGTGACAGATCTTCCTGTGGAGCCTGCGTGTGGGGGAGCTGACGGGCATGGTCCTTAGTGACACCTGGGGGGTTTGGTGACCCCATGAGGGGTTTGGTGACCCCCAGGTGGGATCAATGACCCCCAGGTGGGGTCGGTGACCCCATGGAGGGGTCAAGACGTCACTTGTCCCCCTTCTGGTGACAGATCTTCCCAGGGGGTTTGGTGACTCCCAGGTGGGGTTTGGTGACCCCTTGATGGGATCAGTGACCCCCACGTGGGGTCGGTGACCCCATGGGGGCGTCATGGTGTCACTTGTCCCCTCTATGGTGACAGATCTTCCTGTGAAGCCTGTGGGTGGGGGAGCTGATGGGCATGTCCCTTAGTGACATCTGGGGGGTTTGGTGACCCCATGAGAGGTTTGGTGACCCCCAGGTGGGATCAGTAACCCCTTGATGGGGTTGGTGACCCCATGGGGGGGTCAGGATGTCACTTGTCCCCGCTTTGGTGACAGATCTTCCTGTGAAGCCTGCGTGTGGGGAGCTGACAGTCATGGCCCTTAGTGACACCTGGAGGGTTTGGTGACCCCTTGAGGGGTTTGGTGACCCCCAGGTGGGATCAGTAACCCCTTGATGGGGTTGGTGACCCCCATGGGGGGGCCATGGTGTCACTTGTCCCCTCTATGGTGACAGATCTTCCTGTGGAGCCTGCGCGCGGGGGAGCTGACGGGCATGGCGTTCATCGACACCCAGCTCTACATCCACCAGCTCATCAGCGTCAAGAGCTTCATCCTGGCCGGGGACCTGGTGAAGAGCATCTGCCTCCTACGCTACCAGGAGGGCAGCAAGACGCTGTCCCTCGTCAGCCGGGTGCGGCGCGGGGACGCGCGGGGACACGCGGGGACACCGCGGGGACACCTGGGGACACCTGGGGACGGTGGTGACGGCTCCAGGGTTCAACGGGGGTTTGTTTCCCGCAGGACGCAAAGCCCTTGGAGGTCTACAGCGTGGACTTCATGGTGGACAGCGGCCAGCTGGGCTTCCTGGGTACGGCACAGGGCGGTCCTGGTGGTGCCACGTGGCTCCTGGTGTTACCACATGGATCCTCGTGTTACCACGTGGCTCCTGGTGTTACCATGTGGATCCTGGTGTTACCACGTGGCTCCTGGTGTTGCCATGTGGATCCTGGTGTTGCCATGTGGCTCCTGGTGTTACCACATGGATCCTGGTCTTGCCACATGGCTCCTGGTGTCACCATGTGGATCCTGGTGTTGCCACATGGATCCTGGTGTTACCACGTGGATCCTGGTGTTACTATGTGGATCCTCGTGTTACCACGTGGCTCCCTGGATCCTGGTGTTGCCGCATGGCTCCTGGTGTTACCACATGGATCCTGGTGTTGCCACGTGGCTCCTGGTGTTACCACATGGCTCCTGGTGTTACCACATGGATCCTGGTGTTGCCACGTGGCTCCTGGTGTTACCACGTGGATCCTGGTGTTGCCACATGGCTCCTGGTGTTACCACATGGATCCTGGTGTTGCCACGTGGCTCCTGGTGTTACCACGTGGATCCTGGTGTTACCACATGGCTCCTGGTGTTGCCACATGGCTCCTGGTGTTGCCACGTGGCTCCTGGTGTTGCCACCTGGATCCCGGTGTTGCCACATGGCTCCTGGTGTTGCCACATGGCTCCCGGTGTTGCCACATGGCTCCTGGTGTTACCATGTGGATCCTGGTGTTACCACATGGCTCCTGGTGTTGCCACATGGATCCTGGTGTTGCCACGTGGCTCCTGGTGTTACCATGTGGATCCTCATGTTGCCACATGGCTCCTGGTGTTACCACGTGGCTCCTGGTGTTACCACGTGGATCCTGGTGTTGCCACATGGCTCCCGGTGTTACCACATGGCTCCTGGTGTTACCACATGGATCCTGGTGTTGCCACATGGCTCCTGGTGTTGCTACGTGGCTCCTGGTGTTACCACGTGGCTCCTGGTGTTGCCACATGGCTCCTGGTGTTACCACGTGGCTCCTGGTGTTACCACGTGGATCCTGGTGTTGCCACATGGCTCCTGGTGTTGCCACATGGCTCCTGGTGTTGCTAGGTGGCTCCTGGTGTTACCACTTGGATCCTGGTGTTACCACGTGGATCCTGGTGTTGCTGGCGAGATCCTGGTGCTGCTGTGGGGTCCTGGTGTTGCCATATGGCTCCTGGTGCTGCTATGGGGCTCCCGGTGTTGCCATGAGGCTCCTGGTGTTACCATGAGGCTCCTGGTGTTACCACGAGGCTCCTGTTGCTGTTGGGGACTCTCGGTGTTGCCATGTGGCTCCTGGTGCTGCCATGGGGCTCCCGGTGCTACCACACAGCTCTGGTGCTGCCATATGGCTCCCGGCACCGCCACGTGGGTCCCGGCGTTGCCGTTGGGCTCCCAGCGCTGCCGTGGGCTCCTGGTGTTGCCACGAGGCTCCCGGCACCACCAGGGCCACCAGTGTCCCCCGGGGGTTTGGGGACGCTTCACCAAAACCTCCTTGTCCCGCAGTGTCCGACCGCGACCGCAACCTGCTGGTGTACATGTACCTGCCCGAAGGTGAGGGACACGGGGGACACGGGGGGACATGGGGGACACAGGGGATGTGGGGGGGACATGGGGGACACGGAGGACATGGGGGACACAGGGGATGTGGGGGAGACACGGGGGACATGGGGAAGGGGACATGGGAAGGGGACATGGTGGAACATGGGACATGGGGGGACATGGGACACAATATGGGGGACATGGAACACAGGGGACACGAGACACGGGGGCACGTGGGACACAGGGGACATGGGACACAGGGGCACATGATGGGATGCAGGGGACATGGGGGGACACGGGACATGGGGGGATGTGGGGGACACAGGACATGGGGGGACACGGGAGGACACAGGAGGACATGGGACACAGGGGGACATGATGGGATGCAGGGGACATGGGACATGGGGGGGACACGGGACATGGGGGCATGTGGGGGACACAGGACATGGGGGGACACGGGAGGACACAGGAGGACATGGGACACAGGGGGACATGATGGGATGCAGGGGACATGGGACATGGGGGGACACGGGACATGGGGGCATGTGGGGGACACAGGACATGGGGGGACACGGGAGGACACAGGAGGACATGGGACACAGGGGGACATGATGGGATGCAGGGGACAGGGAACACGGGGGGACGCAGAGGACACGGGACACAGGGGGACAGGGAAGGACATGGGACACGGGATGTGGGGGACATGGGGGGACACAGGACATGGTGGGACATGGGGGACATGATGGGATGCAGGGGACATGGGACACGGGGGGACATGGGAGGACACGGGACACAGGGGTACGTGGGGGACACAGGATGCGCGGGGACACGGGAGGACATGGGACACGGGGGGACATGGGAGGACACGGGACATGGGGGGACGTGGGGGACGCAGGACACAGGGACACGTGAGGACATGGGGCAGAGGGGGATACGGGACACAGGGGGACATGGAGGGATGCGGGGGACACAGAACATGGTGGGACACAGAGGACAAGGGGCACAGGGGGACATGGGAGGACAGGGGACACAGGATGTGGGGGACATGGGACGTGGGAGAACACGGGACATGGGGGGACATGATGGGATATGGGGGACATGGGAGGACGTGGGACACAGGGGTACATGGGGAACACAGGATGCGCAGGGACACGGGAGGACATGGGACATGGGGGGACATGATGGGATGCAGGGGACAGGGAACACGGGGGGACGCAGAGGACACGGGACACAGGGGGACATGGGAGGACATGGGACATGGGGGGACATGGAGGGATGTGGGGAACATGGGACATGAGGGGACATGGGAGGACATGGGACATGGGGGGACATGGAGGGATGTGGGGAACATGGGACATGGGGGGACACAGGACACGGGGGCACACAGGAGGACATGGGACATAGGGGGACATGGAGGGGTGCGGGGGACACGGGACCCGGGGGGCTGCGGCTCGGGGCCCTGGGTCCATGTCCGTGTGTCTGTCCAGCCAAGGAGAGCTTCGGGGGGCTGCGGCTGCTGCGCCGCGCCGACTTCCACGTGGGCGCGCACGTCAACACGTTCTGGCGCACGCCGTGCCGCGGCGGCTCGGACGGGCCCCGCCGCACCAGCGCCTGGGACAACAAGCACATCACCTGGTTCGGTGAGAGCGCGACACGGGACACGGGGACACCGGGACATGGGGGACACGGTGACACGGGGGGACACGGGGGGACATGGGGGGACATGGGGACACGGGGGACATGGGACACTGGGACATGGGGGGACATGGGGACACGGGGGGACAGGGGGACACAGGGGGACATGGGGTGACACCAGGACATGGGGGGACATGGGGACACAGGGGGACATGGGGGGACACGGGGGCTTGGGGGACACAGGGGGACATGGGGACCTGGGGGGACACCACGACATGGGGGACATGGGGACACGGGGGGGCATGGGGGGACACCAGGACATGGGGGGACATGGGGACACGGGGGGACATGGGGGGACACCAGGACACAGGGGTTTGGGGGGACATGGGGATTGGAGGTTTGGGGGACATGGGGGTTTGGGGGGACACAAGAATTTGGGGCAACATGGGAGTTTGGGGGACATGGGGGTTTGGGGGACACAGGGACATGGGGCGACATGGGGACATGGGGGTTTGGGGGACACAGGGGTTTGGGGGGACATGGGGTCTTGGGGGACAAGGGGGTTTGGGGGACACGGGGGGTTTGGGGGGACGTGGGGTCTTGGGGGACATGGGGGTTTGGGGGGACACGGGGGTTTGGGGGGATATGGGGGTTTGGGGGACATGGGGACATGGGGCGACATGGGGACATGGGGTCTTGGGGAACATGGGGGTTTGGGGGGACACAGTTTGGGGGGCCATGGGGGGACCCGTGAACCCCCGCACCCCCGCCTGGCGCTGACCGGTCCTGCGCAGCGACGCTGGACGGGGGGCTGGGGCTGCTGCTGCCCATGCAGGAGAAAACCTACCGGAGGCTGCTGATGCTGCAGAACGCGCTGGGCAGCGCCCTGGCGCACCACGCAGGACTGAACCCACGCGCCTTCAGGTAACACACACACCGACCCACACACTGACCCACACACTGACCCACACACTGACCCACACCTGGCGCACCACGCAGGACTGAACCCACGCGCCTTCAGGTAACACACACACCGACCCACACACTGACCCACAGACTGACCATAGACTGACCCACAGACCGACCCACGGACTGACCCACAGACTGACCCACACCTGGCGCACCACGCAGGACTGAACCCACGGGCCTTCGGGTAACCCACAGACCGACCCACAGACTGACCCACAGACTGACCCACAGACCGACCCACGGACTGACCCACAGACTGACCCACACCTGGCGCACCACGCAGGACTGAACCCACGGGCCTTCGGGTAACCCACAGACTGACCCACTGACTGACCCACACACTGACCCACAGACTGACCCACAGACTGACCCACAGACTGACCCACGGACTGACCCACACCTGGCACACCACGCAGGACTGAACCCACGGGCCTTCAGGTAACACACAGACCGACCCACAGACTGACCCACACACTGACCCACAGACTGACCCATAGACCGACCCACAGACTGACCCACACACTGACCCACACACTGACCCACAGACCGACCCACAGACTGACCCATAGACCGACCCACAGACTGACCCATAGACTGACCCACACCTGGCCCACCACGTGGGGCTGAACCCACGGGCCTTCAGGTACGACCCATAGACTGACCCATGGCCCCAGTGTCCCCAATGTCCCTGGTGTTCCCAGTGTCCCTGATGTCCCCAGTGTCCCCGATGTCCCCTGTCCAGGCTGCTGCACATGGAGCGGCGGGCGCTGCAGAACACGGTGTCCCCCCAGTGTCCCTGATGTCCCCAGTGTCCACAGTGTCCCCAATGTCCCCAGGCTGCTGCACACGGAGCGGCGGGCGCTGCAGAACGCAGTGTCCCCCCCGTGTCCCCTGATGTCCCCAATGTCCCCAGGCTGCTGCACATGGAGTGGCGGGCGCTGCAGAACGCGGTGTCCCCACAGTGTCCCTGATGTCCCCAATGTCCCCTGTCCCCAGGCTGCTGCACATGGAGCGGCGGGCACTGCAGAACGCGGTGTCTCCCCCGTGTCCCCAATGTCCCCAATGTCCCCACGCAGGCTGCTGCACACGGAGCGGCGGGCACTGCAGAACGCGGTGTCTCCCCCGTGTCCCCAATGTCCCCAATGTCCCCACGCAGGCTGCTGCACATGGAGCGGCGGGCACTGCAGAACGCGGTGTCTCCCCCGTGTCCCCAATGTCCCCAATGTCCCCACGCAGGCTGCTGCACACGGAGCGGCGGGCACTGCAGAACGCGGTGTCCCCCCCGTGTCCCCAATGTCCCCAATGTCCCCACGCAGGCTGCTGCACACGGAGCGGCGGGCACTGCAGAACGCGGTGTCCCCCCCGTGTCCCCAATGTCCCCAATGTCCCCACGCAGGCTGCTGCACACGGAGCGGCGGGCGCTGCAGAACGCGGTGCGCAACGTGTTGGACGGGGAGCTGCTGCAGCGCTACCTGTACCTGAGCACCATGGAGCGCGCCGAGCTGGCCAAGAAGATCGGCACCACCCCCGACATCGTGAGCCGGGGGGCTGGGCTGTGGGGCAGAGCTGTGGGGCAGGGAGCCATGGGGCTGCTGTGGGGCTGGGAGCCGTGGGGCTGGGAGCCATGGGACTGGCATATGGGGCTGGGAACCGTGGGGCTGCCATCCATCCCATCCCATCCCATCCCATCCCATCCATCCCATCCCATCCCATCCCATCCCATCCCATCCCATCCACCCCATCCCATCCCATCCCATCCATCCCATCCCATCCCATCCCATCCATCCACCCCATCCCATCCCATCCATCCCATCCCATCCATCCCATCCCATCCCATCCATCCATCCCATCCATCCCATCCATCCCATCCATCCCATCCCATCCATCCCATCCCATCCATCCATCCCATCCCATCCCATCCATCCCATCCCATCCCATCCCATCCCATCCACCCCATCCCATCCCATCCATCCCATCCCATCCCATCCCATCCATCCACCCCATCCCATCCCATCCATCCCATCCCATCCATCCCATCCCATCCCATCCATCCATCCCATCCATCCCATCCATCCCATCCATCCCATCCCATCCATCCCATCCCATCCCATCTATCCCATCCCATCCCATCCATCCCATCCACCCCATCCCATCCCATCCCATCCCATCCCATCCCATCCATCCCATCCATCCCATCCCATCCCATCCATCCCATCCCATCCATCCACCCCATCCCATCCCATCCATCCCATCCATTCCTTCCCATCCCATCCATCCCATCCCATCCATCCACCCCATCCCATCCCATCCCATCCATCCCATCCATCCACCCCATCCCATCCCATCCATCCCGTCCCATCCCATCCCATCCCATCCCATCCCATCCCATCCCATCCCATCCCATCCCATCCATCCATCCCATCCATTCCTTCCCATCCCATCCATCCCATCCCATCCCATCCCATCCCATCCCATCCCATCCCATCCCACCCCACCCCACCGCACACATCCCACCCCACACATCCCGCACCCCATAACCCCTCAACGCCTCTTCCCCCCAGATCCTGGACGACCTGCTGGAGATCGACCGTGTGACGGCGCATTTTTGAGAGACCCCCCCAAAGAAATACATTTTATAAAGAACCGGGACCCCCGCCCCGTGTCTGTGTTCCAGGTCGGGGGGGGTTTGGGGGGGGGGGCAGTTTATTTCAACTTGGGGGGGTATTTTGGGGTCCCCCCCTACCCCTGCAGATACTCGTCCATCTCGGGGCTGGGGGTCAGGACCCCCCAGTGCAGGAGCAGCCGCAGCAGCGACATCGTCACCCGCGCCGAGAGGCTCTCGAACCTGCGACCCACAGCGGGACGGGGGGGGTGAACCACGGGCCTTCAGGTGCGACCCATAGACTGACCCATAGACTGACCCATAGACTGACCCACACCTGCCCCACCACGCAGGACTGAACCCACGGGCCTTCAGGTATGACCCATAGACTGACCCATAGATTGACCCATAGACTGACCCACACCTGCCCCACCATGTGGGGCTGCCCAAGGGGTCACCGTCCCCACACTCTCCATGTTTGTCCCATCCCTGATGCGGGTGCCACAGGGTGTCACTGGGGTGTCCCCAAGCAGGGGGGTGTCACCCAATGCTGGTGTCCCCCTTGACGTCCCTGTCCCCCGATGCTGATGTGTCCCTGATGTCCCTGTGTCCCCAGTGCTGATGTCCCCCCGCTGTCCCCTTTCTGCCCTGATGCCAAGTGGCCCTGGTTCCCAGTGCCCATATCCCCAGTGTCCCCAATGTCCCCAGTGTCCCCTGTCCCCAGGCTGCTGCACACGGAGCGGCGGGCGCTGCAGAACACGGTGTCCCCCTGGTGTCCCCAGTGTCCCCAATGTCCCCAGTGTCCCCTCATGTCCCCAGTGTCCCCACGCACGCTGCTGCACATGGAGCAGCAGGCACTGCAGAACATGGTGTCCCCCCAGTGTCCCCCAGTGTCCCCAATGTTCCCTGATGTCCCTGATATCCCCAGTGTCCCCAATGTCCCCACGCAGGCTGCTGCACACGGAGCGGCGGGGGGGTCAACAGGACCCTGGGGGTCAAGTTCAAGAGGTGCAGGACCCCAGGGGTCAATGTCAGGAGCTGCAGGATCACAAGGATCAAGTTCAAGGGCTGCAGGACCCTAAGGGTCAAGGTCAGGGGCTGCAAGACCTCAGGGGTCAAGGTCAAGGGGTGGGGCTGCAGGACCCCAGGGGTCAAGGTCGGGGGCTGCAGGACCTCAGGGGATGCAGAACCCCAGGGGTCAAGGTCAGGGGGTACAGGACCCTGGGGGTCAAGTTCAAGAGGTGCAGGACCCCAGGGGTCAAGGTCAGGGGCTGCAGGATCTCAAGGATCAAGTTCAAGGGCTGCAGGACCCCAAGGGTCAAGGTCAGGGGCTGCAGGACCTCAGGGGATGCAGAACCCCAGAGGTCAATGTCAGGGGCTGCAGAACCTAAGGGGTCAAGGTTAAGGGGTGCAGGACCCCAAGGATCAAGTTCAGGGGCTGCAAGACCCCAGGGGCCAAGTTCAAGGGTTTCAGAACCCCAGGGGTCAAGTTCAAGGGCTGCAGAACCCCAGAGGTCAAGGTCACAGGGTACAGGACCCTGGGGGTCAAGTTCAAGAGGTGCAGGACCCCAGGGGTCAAGCTCAGGGGCTGCAGGATCACAAGGATCAAGTTCAAGAGCTGCAGGACCCCTGATGACCCCCATGTCCCTGATATCCCCAGTGTCCCCAATGTCCCCACGCACACGGAGTGGCGGGGGGGTTCCCCACAACACCCTCTGCTTTCACCCCCCCCCCCAATTTCCCCAGCACCCCCAGACCCACCTGAGCGCCACCTCGAACTTGAGGCTCTCCCAGAACACGCGGAACCAGCAGAAGACGCCGATGGCACCGATTCCACCCACTTTCTCCCCGGTCAAGCGGCTCCAGCTCCTCACGGCGCTATGGGGTGAAAACACCTCATCCCCACCCCCCCCAAAAACCCCCCCAAAACCCCCTTTTTTCCCCCCCCCACCCCGAAACTCACGCCTTGGCCATGAGGGTGTAGCGGTCGATGGGGGCGCCCAGCGCGGCGTGGATGCTGCGCACCGTGTTGATGTTGCGGAACACCAGCAGCATGGGCCGCGGCAGCGCCCGCAGCACCCGCAGCACCCGCTGGAAGTGCTGCGCCGCCATCTCCTGCATGTACGCCCGCTCCGCGCCCGTCAGCGCCCGCGCCAGCGACAGCCCCGCGCGCCGCAGCGGCCGCTGCAGCAGGATCTCGCTGAACAGCAGGTAGTCTGGGGGGGGACACGGGACACGGGGGGTCAAGGTCAGGGGATGCAGGACCACAAGGATGAAGTTTAAGGGCTGTACAAAACCAGGGGTCAAGTTCAGGGGCTGCAGAACCTCAGGGGTCAAGTTCAAGAGCTGTAGGACCCCAGGGGTCAAGGTCGGGGATGCAGGACCACAAGGATCAAGTTAAGGGGCTGTAGAACCCCAAGGGTCAAGTTCAAGGGCTGTAGAACCCCCAGGGGTCAAGGTCAGGGGCTGCAGAACCTCAGGGGTCAAGGTCAAGGGGGGCAGGATCCCAGGGATCAAGGTCAGGGGCTGCTGAACCCCAGGGGTCAAGTTCAAGGGGGGCAGGATGCCAGGGGTCAAGGTCAGGGGGTGCAGAAACTCAGGGGTCAAGTTCAAGGGGTGCAGGACCCCAGGGGTCAAGGCCGGGGGCTGCAGAGCCTCAGGGGTCAAGGTCAGGGGCTGCAGAACCTCAGGGGTCAAGTTCAAGGGGTGCAGGACCCCAGGGGTCAAGGTCAGGGGCTGCAGAAACTCAGGGGTCAAGGTCAAGGGGTGCAGGACCACAAGGATCAAGTTTAAGGGCTGTACAAAACCAGGGGTCAAGTTCAGGGGCTGTAGACTCCCCAGGGGTCAAGGTCAGGGGGTGCAGAAACTCAGGGGGCAAGTTCAAGGGGTGCAGGACCACAAGGATCAAGTTCAGGGGCTGCAGTACCCCAGGGGTCAAAGTCAGGGGGTGCAGAAACTCAGGGGTCAAGTTCAAGGGGTGCAGAACCCCAGGGGTCAAGGCCAGGGGCTGCAGAAACTCAGGGGTCAAGTTCAAGGGGTGCAGGACCCCAGGGGTCAAGGTCAGGGGCTGCAGGACCACAAGGATCAAATTAAGGGGCTGTAGAACCCCAGGGGTCAAGGTCAGGAGCTGAAGAACCTCAGGGGTCAAGTTCAAGGGGTGCAGGACCCCCAGGGGTCAAGGTCAAGGAGTGCAGGACTCCAGGGGTCAAGGTCAGGGGATGCAGAACCTCAGGGGTCAAGTTCAAGGGTTGCAGAACCCCAAGGATCAAGTTCAAGGGCTACAGAACCCCAGGGGTCAAGGTCAGGGGCTGCAGGATCTCAAGGATCAAGTTCAAGGGCTGCAGGACCCCAAGGGTCAAGGTCAGGGGCTGCAGGACCTCAGGGGATGCAGAACCTCAGGGGTCAAGGTCAAGGGGTGCAGGACCCCAAGGATCAAGTTCAGGGGCTGTAAAACCCCAAGGAGGCAGGTTTGGGGGTGGCAGCCCCCCCAGGGGTCAAGTTCAAGGGTGGCAGCCCCCCCAGCCAAGGGGTCAAGTTCAAGTTGAAGCAGCCCCAGCCCCCGACTCACCCTGCACGCCCAGCTCGGCGGCGCGGCTCCGCATGGCCCCGTGGTCGCGCAGCACGATGGCTCTCCAGAGCTGGCACAGCGCCGCGCGGTCCCTGCGGTCCCCGAGGCCTCAGCGGGGGACACGTCACCCGTGTCCCCAACGTCCCCCCCGGGACCCCCCCGGCCCCCCTGACCTCTCGCTCAGGAACTCGTACAGCCCGTGGTCCAGCAGCACCAGTTGGGCTTTGCCGTCGGGGCCGCGTCGCACCAGCACTGTGGGGGGGGACACGGGGACATGGGGACACCGGGCGCCTCGGGGACACCCCCAGGGCCTTGGGGACCCCCCCGGTGCGGGTACCGTTCCCAGGGTGGGGGTCGGCGTGGATGAAGCCGGTGTAGAAGATTTGCTCGGCGAACACGCGGATCAGCTTCTCAGCCGCCTGTGGGGACATGGGGTGTCCCTGGGGGTGTCCCCGGGTGTCCCCAGGTGTCCCCGGGGTGTCCCCAGGTGTCCCCAACGCGGGGGGGTCACTCACGTCCTGCACGCCCAGGCCCTGGCTGCGGATCCCCTCCACGTTGGTGATCTTGCAGCCCTCGCAGAAATCCGCCGTCAGGACGCGCTGGGGACACGGGACACGGGGACACGGGGACAGGGACACAGGGGACAGGGGGACAGGGGACAGGAGTACACAGGAGTACACGGGACAGGGGTACACAGGGGACAGGGGTACACAGGGGGACAGGGGTACACAGGGGACAGGGACACAGGGGACCAGGGACACAGGGGACCAGGGACACAGGGACACAGGGGGACACAGGGGACAGGGGGACACAGGAGTACACAGGGGGACACAGGGGGACAGGGGTACACAGGGGATAGGGGTACACAGGGGGACAGGGGTACACAGGGGGACAGGGACACACAGGGGAGAGGGACACAGGGGACAGGGGTACACAGAGGGACAGGGGTACACAGGGGGCAGGGACACAGGGGACCAGGGACACACAGGGGGACAAGGGTACACAGGGGGACAGGGGGACACAGGAGTACACAGGGGGACAGGGGGACACAGGAGTACACAGGGGGACAGGGGGACACAGGGGGACACAGGGGACAGGGGTACACAGGGGGACACAGGGGACCAGGGACACAGGGGACGGGGGGACACAGGGGACAGGGGGACACAGGAGTACACAGGGGGACAGGGGTACACAGGGGGACACAGGGGACAGGGGGACACAGGGGACAGGGGGACAGGGGTACACAGGGGACAGGGGGACCAGGGACACAGGGGACAGCGAACAGGGGTACACAGGGGACAGGGACACAGGGGGACAGGGACACAGGGGGACACAGGGAACGGGTACACAGGAGTACACAGGGGACAGGGGTACACGGGATAGCGGGACAGGGCATAGGGAGACAGGGACATGGGACAGGGGGACAGGGACACAGGGGGACACAGAGGACAGGGACACAGAGGGACACCGAGGACAGGGAAACAGGGGGACAGGGGTACACAAGGGGACAGGGACATGGGACAGGGGGCAGGGACACAGAGGGACACAGAGGACAGGGACACAGGGGGACGGGGACACGGGGGACGGGGACACGGGGGGATGGGGACACGGGGACAAGGGTAGGGACAGGACACAGGGAGACAGGGGAACACAGAGGGACACAGAGGGACACGGGGGTAGGGACACAGGGAACAGGGGGACAGGGGTACCCAAGGGGACAGGGACACGGGACAGGGGGACAGGGACACAGAGGACAGGGACACGGGGGGACAGGGACACAGAGGACAGGGACACAGGAGGACAGGGCACAAGGGTAGGGACAGGACATGGGGACACAGGGGGACAGGGGAACACAGGGACACGGGGACAGGGACACAGTGGGGACACAGGGGGACAGGACACAAGGGTAGGGACAGGACACAGGGGGACAGGGGAACACAGAGGGACACGGGGACAGGGACACAGTGGGGACACAGGGGGACAGGACACAAGGGTAGGGACAGGACACAGGGGGACAGGGGAACACAGAGGGACACGGGGGGACAGGGGGACAGGCAGGGGAATGGGGAGGGCAACAGGTAGGTTCAAGCAGGGACAGGGACACACGGGGACAGGGACACAGCGGGGACAGGCAGGGACAGGGATGGGGACACATCAGCCCCCTGTCCCTGCCACCCCGTCCCTGCTGTCCCCACAGTCCCTGCAGTGCCCTGTCCCCACGGTCCCTGTCCCACTGTCCCTGCCACCCTGTCCCCATCACCACTTCAGTCCCTGTCCCTTGTCCCCAACACACCCCCAGTCCCTGTCCCAGAAATCCCGTCCCCTGATCCCTGTCCCCCCGTCCTTGTCCTCGTTCCCTGTCCCCATCGCACCGACGGTCCGTGTGCCTGTGTCCCCTGTCCCCTGTCACCTTGCTGCTCCTGTCCCAGTGTCCCCATGTCCCCATGTCCCCTGTCACCTTGCTGCTCTTGTCCCAGTGCACACGTGTCCCCATGTCCCCTGTCCCCTGTCACCTTGCTGCTCTTGTGCCAGTGCACACGTGTCCCCATGTCCCCTGTCCCCTTGCTGCTCTTGTCCCAGTGCACATGTGTCCCCTGTCCCCTGTCACCTTGTTGCTCTTGTCCTAGTGCACCCATGTCCCCTGTCCCCTGTCCCCTTGCTGCTCTTGTCCCAGTGCACACGTGTCCCCATGTCCCCTGTCCCCTTGCTGCTCTTGTCCCAGTGCACACGTGTCCCATGTCCCCTGTCCCCTTGCTGCTCTTGTCCCAGTGTCCCCATGTCCCCTGTCCCCTGTCACCTTGCTGCTCTTGTCCTAGTGCACCCATGTCCCCTGTCCCCTGTCCCCTTGCTGCTCTTGTCCCAGTGCACACGTGTCCCCATGTCCCCATGTCCCCTGTCCACTGTCACCTTGCTGCTCTTGTCCCAGTGCACACGTGTCCCCTGTCCCCTGTCACCTTGCTGCTCCTGTCCCAGTGTCCCCATGTCCCCATGTCCCCTGTCACCTTGCTGCTCTTGTCCTAGTGCACCCATGTCCCCTGTCCCCTGTCCCCTTGCTGCTCTTGTCCCTGTGCACGCGTGTCCCCATGTCCCCATGTCCCCTGTCCACTGTCACCTTGCTGCTCTTGTCCCAGTGCACACGTGTCCCCTGTCCCCTGTCACCTTGCTGCTCCTGTCCCAGTGTCCCCATGTCCCCATGTCCCCTGTCACCTTGCTGCTCTTGTCCCAGTGCACACGTGTCCCCTGTCCCCTTGCTGCTCTTGTCCCTGTGCACGCGTGTCCCCATGTCCCCATGTCCCCTGTCACCTTGCTGCTCTTGTCCCAGTGCACACGTGTCCCCATGTCCCCTGTCCCCTTGCTGCTCTTGTCCCTGTGCACGCGTGTCCCCATGTCCCCATGTCCCCTGTCACCTTGCTGCTCTTGTCCCATTGCACACGTGTCCCCATGTCCCCTGTCCCCTGTCACCTTGCTGCTCCTGTCCCAGTGCACACGTGTCCCCATGTCCCCTGTCACCTTGCTGCTCTTGTCCCAGTGCACTCGTGGCACCACGACGTAGCCGCAGTGCCGCAGGTCCCGGGCGCATCGCTCCGCGTTCCGCCCCTCGTTCTCGAAGTCCAGCTCCTGCGCCAGCGTCCCCTTCAGCTCCTGGGACAGGGGACAGGGGACATGGGGACACGGGGACATGGGGACACGGGGTCCTGAGCCTGCATCCCCTTCAGCTCCTGTGACAGGGGACACGGGGACATGGGGACACGGGGTCCTGAGCCTGTGTCCCCTTTGGCTCCTGGGTCAGGGGACATGGGGACACGGGGACATGGGGACATGGGGTCCTGAGCCTGCATCCCCTTCAGCTCCTGGGTCAGGGGACATGGGGACATGGGGACACGGGGACATGGGGACACAGGGACATGGGGACACGGGGTCCTGAGCCTGCGTCCCCTTCAGCTCCTGCGACAGGGGACATGGGGACATGGGGACACGGGGGGCCTGAGCCTGCATCCCCTTCGGCTCCTGGGTCAGGGACATGGGGACATGGGGACATGGGGACACGGGGACACAGGGGACACGGGGACACGGGACACGGGGACACGGGGACACGGGGACATGGGACGTGGGGACACGGGGACATGGCAACCTGGGGACACAGGGACATGGGGACACGGGGACATGGGGACATGGGGACATGGAGGCCTGAGCCCGCATCCCCCCAGCCCAGCACCAGGGGGCAGGAACCACATGGTGTGCGGTGGCAGCTCAGCAGGGACATGGGGGTGACACGGGGACACTGGGGTGACACGGGGGGTCTCTGGGGGGTGTCACCTGCAGCCCCCAGCCCAGGGCCAAGAGGGGGCAGGAACCCCCCGATGTGCAGCAGCAGCTGGGGGGGGGACAGGGGATACTGGGGTGACCTGGGGACATGGGGGTGTCATGGGGACACTGGGGTGACACTGGGGGTGTCACCTGCAGCACCCATCCGAGCGCGAAGGCCGGGTGCATGATCCCCATGATGCGCAGTGGCAGTTTGGGGGGACAGGGGACACTGGGGACACTGGGGTGACCCAGGGGTGACATGGGGACACTGGGGTGACCTGGGGACACTGGAGTGACATGGGGTGACCTGGGGATGTGGGGTGTCACCTGCAGCACCCATATGAGTGCAAACGCCGGGTGCATGAACCCCACGATGCGCAGTGGCAGCTTGGGGGCACAGGGGACACTGGGGTGACCCGTGGGTGACATGGGGACACTGGGGTGACCTGGGGACACCAGGGTGTCACCTGCAGCACCCATCCAAGCGCAAAGGCCGGGTACATGAACCCCACGATGCGCAGTGGCAGCTTGGGGGCACAGGGGACACTGGGGACACTGGGGTGACAGTGGGAACATGGGGGTGACATGAGGACACTGGGGTGACCTGGGGACACCCGGGTGTCACCTGCAGCACCCATATGAGCGCAAAGGCCGGGTGCCTGAACCCCATGATGCGCAGTGGCAGCTTGGGAGGGACATGGGGACACTAGGGACACTGGGGTGAGCCAGGGGTGACATGGGGACACTGGGGTGACCTGGGGACACTGGAGTGACATGGGGTGACCTGGGGACACCAGGGTGTCACCTGCAGCACCCATATGAGCGCAAAGGCCGGGTGCATGAACCCCATGATGCGCAGTGGCAGCTTGGGGGCACAGGGGACACTGGGGACACTGGGGTGACAGTGGGAACATGGGGGTGACATGGGGACCCTGGGGTGACTCGGGGACACCCGGGTGTCACCTGCAGCACCCATATAAGCGCGAAGGCCGTGTGCCTGAACCCCATGATGCGCAGTGGCAGCTTGGGAGGGACATGGGGACACTAGGGACACTGGGGTGAGCCAGGGGTGACATGGGGACACTGGGGTGACCTGGGGACACTGGAGTGACATGGGGTGACCTGGGGACACTGGGGTGTCACCTGCAGCACCCATCCGAGCTCGAAGGCCGGGTGCATGAACCCTATGATGCGCAGTGGCAGCTTGGGGGCACAGGGGACACTGGGGACACTGGGGTGACAGTGGGAACATGGGGGTGACATGAGGACCCTGGGGTGACTCGGGGACACCTGGGTGTCACCTGCAGCACCCATATGAGCGCGAAGGCCGGGTGCCTGAACCCCATGATGCGCAGTGGAAGTCTGGGGGGACAGGGGACACTGGGGACACTGGGGTGACCCAGGGGTGACCCGGGGGTGACCCGGGGACACTGGAGTGACATGGGGACATGGGGTGTCACCTGCAGCACCCATATGAGTGCGAAGGCTGGGTGCATGAACCCTATGATGCGCAGTGGCAGCTTGGGGGGACATGGGGACACTGGGGTGACAGTGGGAACATGGGGGTGACATGAGGACACTGGGGTGACCTGGGGACACCAGGGTGTCACCTGCAGCACCCATATAAGCGCAAAGGCCGGGTGCATGAACCCCATGATGCGCAGTGGCAGTCTGGGGGGACAGGGGACACGGGGGTGACCCGGGGGTGACATGGGGACACTGGGGTGACCCATGGGTGACATGGGGACCCTGGGCTGTCACCTGCAGCACCCATCCGAGCGCGAAGGCCGGGTGCATGAACTCCACGATGCGCAGCAGCAGCTCCAGCGTCCGGATGTCGCCTTCGAAGCGGTCGCGGAGATCGATGTACTGGACCTGGGGACACGGGACATGGGGACACGGGGACACGGGGACATGGGACGTGGGGACACGGGACGTGGGGACATGGGGGACACGGGACATGGGGACATGGGACATGGGGACATGGGGACACGGGGACATGGGACGTGGGGACACGGGACGTGGGGACACGGGACGTGGGGGACATGGGGGACATGGGGACATGGGGACACGGGGACACGGGACATGGGGACATGGGGACATGGGGACATGGGATGTGGGGACACGGGACATGGGGACACGGGGACACGGGGAACATGGGACATGGGGTCATGGGGACACGGGGACACGGGGGACATGGGACATGGGGACACGGGGACATGAGGACATGGGACATGGGGACACGGGGACACGGGGACATGGGGGACATGGGACATGGGAGCACGGGGACACGGGGGACATGGGACATGGGGACACGGGGGACATGGGGGACATGGGACATGGGGACACGGGACATGGGGACACGGGGACACAGGGGACATGGGGACACAGGGGACATGGGGGACACAGGGGACACGGGGACACGGGACATGGGGGACCTGGGGACACAGGGATACAGGGACACAGGGACATGGGGGGACACGGGGGACATGGGAGCTGGGGACAGAGGACATGGGGACATAGGGACATGGGGACCTGGGGTCATGGAACATGGGGACCTGGGGACACAGGGACATAGGGGACATGGGGACATGGGGGGACACGGGGACACAGGGCACATGGGGACCTGGGGACCTGGGGACACAGGGACATGGGGACACAGGGACATGGGGACACAGGGACATGGGGGGACACGGGGGACATGGGAGCTGGGGACAGAGGACATGGGGACATAGGGACACAGGGGACATGGGAAGACACAGGGACATGGGGACCTGGGGACACGGGGACATGGGAACACGCGGGGGACACTGCGGGGGGTCACGTGGGACATGGGGGAGTCACAGGGGGACAGGGGGAGGGACATCAAGGGTGACATGGGGGGACATGGAGGGGACAGTGGGTGTCACAGGGGGACATGGGGAGGTCATTGGGGGACACCAGGGGCGACATGGGGGGACAGTGGGGGTCACAGGGGGTCATGGGGGACACTGTGGGGACAGTGGGGATCATGGGGTGCCATGGGGGGACAGTGGGGGTCACTGGGGGACATGGGGGGGGGTTATGGGGGGAGTCATGGGGGACACTGTGGGGGACACTGTGGGGACAGTGGGGGTCACAGGGGGACATGGGGGACACCAAGGGTGACATGGAGAGGTCATGGGGGTGGCATGAGGGGGGTCACAGGGGGACAGGGGGAGGGACACTGAGGGGTCATGGGGGACACTGGGGGGGGGGACAGCGTGGTCACGGGGGTCATGGGGGGGTCATGGGTGGGACATGGGGGATCATGGGGGAGATGGGGGTGTCATGGGGGGACACTGGGGGGGTCATGCTGGGGGACACTCGGGGAGTCACAGGGGACACGGGGGGGTCACTGGAGGGGTCACGGGGGGACACAGTGGGGGGGGCACAGGGGACACCGGGGTTGTCATGGGGGGCACTGGGTGGGTCATGGGGGTATTGGAGGAGTTAGGGGGGGGTCACTGGAGGGTTATAGGGGGTACTGGGGGGGGGGTTACTGAGGTGGGTCACTGGGGGGGTTCATGGGGGGTACTGAGGGGATCATGGGGGTCATGGGGAGTCACTGGGAGGTCATGGGGGGCACTGGGGGGGTCACTGGGGGGGGTCATGGGGAGTCACTGGGAGATTATGGAGGGCACTGGGGGGGTCACTGGGGGGGTCATGGGGAGTCACTGGGAGGTTATGGGGGGCACTGGGGGGGTCACTGGGGGGGTCATGGGGAGTCACTGGGAGGTTATGGGGGGCACTGGGGGGGTCACTGGGGGGGTGCTTTGGTAGAGGCTCCTTGGGGAATCCCAGGGGGGTGTTGTCAATGTTGGGGGGTCCCAGTGTGTCCTGGGGGTGGGGAAGCTGGGGTGGGGGGGGTCACTTGGGGGACTCCTGGGTGGGGGGGGATCCCCAAGGGTGTCCTGGGGGGTCCCTGGGGGACAGTCCAGGGGGGTCCCAGTGTTGGGGGGTCTGAGTGTTGGGTGTTCCCAGGGGGTGTCTGAAGAGGGGGGGCAGGGGGTCTCCTGGGTTTGGGAGGTGGGGGGGGGGTGAGATCCCCAAGGGTCTCCTGGGGTGGGGGGGATGAAGGTCCCAGGGTTGTCCCTGGCGGTGTCCATGGGGGTCCCTGGGGTGTCCCTGGGTCTCTGGGGGTGTCCCTGGGGTGTCCCCAGAGTGTCCCCTGGGTGTCTCTGGGTGTCCCTGGGGAGGGTCCCTGGGGGTCCCTGGGGGTCCCTGGGTCTCTGGGGGTGTCCCCAGGTGTCCCTGGGGGTGTCCTGGGGGGTCCCTGGGGGTGTCCTGGGGGGTCACTGCGTCCCTGGAGTGTCCCCTGGGTGTCCCTGGGGATTCCTGGGGTGTCCTGGGTCCCCGGGGGGTCCCTGGGGGTGTCCCTATGATGTCCCCAGGGTGTCCCTGGGTCTCTGGGTGTCCCCTGGGTGTCCCTGGGGGTGTCCCCAGAGTGTCTCTGAGTGTCCTGGGTGTCCCCTGGGTGTCCCCTGGGGGTGTCCTGGGGGGTCTCTGAGTGTCCTGGGTGTCCCCTGGGTGTCCCCTGGGGGTGTCCCGGTGTCGGGGGGTCCCGGTCCCCACCTTGACGGCCACGGGGGTCCCGTCGTGCAGCTGCGCCCGGTGCACCTGGGCCAGGCTGGCGGCCGCCACCGGCTCGTAGTCGAACTCGCGGAACAGCCCGGCCGGGGTGGTGCGGAACTCCTCCAGGAACAGCTCGTCCACCTATGGGGACATGGGGACATGGGGACAGTGACATGGGAACTCCTCCAGGAACAGCTCATCCACCTATGGGGACATGGGGACAGTGACATGGGGACAGTGACACGGGAACTCCTCCAGGAACAGCTCATCCACATATGGGGACATGGGGACATGGGGACAGTGACACGGGAACTCCTCCAGGAACAGCTCATCCACCTATAGGGACAGTGACAGGGACAGTGACATGGGGACAGTGACATGGGAACTCCTCCAGGAACAGCTCGTCCACCTATGGGGACATGGGGACAGTGACATGGGAACTCCTCCAGGAACAGCTCATCCACCTATGGGGACATGGGGACAGTGACATGGGAACTCCTCCAGGAACAGCTCATCCACCTATGGGGACATGGGGACAGTGACATGGGAACTCCTCCAGGAACAGCTCGTCCACCTGGGGACATGGGGACATGGGGACAGTGACATGGGAACTCCTCCAGGAACAGCTCGTCAACCTATGGGGACAGGGACAGTGACACGGGGACAGGGACATGGGAACTCCTCCAGGAACAGCTCATCCACCTATGGGGACAGTGACATGGGAACTCCTCCAGGAACAGCTCATCCACCTGGGGACATGGGGACATGGGGACAGTGACATGGGAACTCCTCCAGGAACAGCTCATCCACATATGGGGACATGGGGACAGGGACAGTGACATGGGGACAGGGACAGGGACATGGGGACAGTGACATGGGGACTCCTCCAGGAACAGCTCGTCAACCTGGGGACAGTGACAGTGACATGGGGACCGGGACATGGGGACAGTGACATGGGAACTCCTCCAGGAACAGCTCGTCCACCTATGGGGACATGGGGACATGGGGACAGTGACATGGGGACAGTCACATGGGAACTCCGCCAGGAACAGCTCGTCAACCTATAGGGACAGTGACAGGGACAGTGACATGGGGACAGTGACAGTGACATGGGGACAGTGACATGGGAACTCCGCCAGGAACAGCTCGTCAACCTATGGGGACAGTGACAGTGACATGGGGACAGTGACATGGGGACAGTGAGATGGGGACAGTGACATGGGGACTCCTCCAGGAACAGCTCATCCACCTATAGGGACAGTGACAGTGACATGGGGACAGTGACATGGGGACCGGGACATGGGGACCGGGACATGGGGACTCCTCCAGGAACAGCTCGTCAACCTGGGGACATGGGGACAGTGACAGTGACATGGGGACAGTGACATGGGAACTCCTCCAGGAACAGCTCGTCCACCTATGGGGACAGTGACAGGGACGGGGACATGGGGACAGTGACATGGGGACAGTGACATGGGAACTCCTCCAGGAACAGCTCATCCACATATGGGGACATGGGGACAGGGACAGTGACATGGGGACAGTGACATGGGGACAGTGACATGGGGACAGTGACATGGGAACTCCTCCAGGAACAGCTCGTCAACCTGGGGACAGTGACAGTGACATGGGGACAGTGACATGGGAACTCCTCCAGGAACAGCTCGTCCACCTATGGGGACAGGGACAGTGACATGGGGACAGTGACATGGGGACAGTGACATGGGAACTCCTCCAGGAACAGCTCATCTACCTGGGGGGACAGCGTAGGGACATGGGGACAGTGACGTGGGGACATCGTGGGGACATCGTGGGGACATGGGGAGCTCCTCTGGGAACAGCTCATCGACCTGGTGACATGGGGACCCGTGTCCCCCTCCCGGTGTCCCCAGCACAGCGCTCTGTCCTACAGGGGGCGCAGGGTGACCCCCCCATGTCCCTGTCCCCATGTCCCTGTCCCCATGTCACCCCATGTCCCTGTCACCTCTCCATGTCCCTGTCCCTATGTCAACCCTGTGTCCCTGTCCCCTCTCCATGTCCCTGTCCCTATGTCAACCCTGTCCACTCTCCATGTCCCCGCATGTCCCCTCTCCTTGTCCCCCTGTCACCTCCCTGTGTCCCTCCCATGTCACCCCCCTGGCCCTGTGTCCCCTGTCCCCATGTCACCCCCATGTCCCCTGTCCCTGTCCCTTCTCCATATCCCTGTCCCCTCTCTGTGTCCCTGTCCCCTCTCTGTGTCCCTTGTCCCCTGTGACCCCCATGTCCCTGTCCCTATGTCACCCCTGTGTCCCTGTCACCTCTCCGTGTCCCCTGTCCCCATGTCCCCCCATTTCCCTGTCCCCTCCCCATGTCTCTGTCCCCATGTCCCTGTGTCCCCTGTCCCCTCTCCATGTCCCCATGTCCCTGTGCCTGTCCCCTCTCCATGTCCCTGTCCCCCTGTCCCCTCTCCATGTCCCAGTGTCCCTGTCCCCTCTCTGTGTCCCCATGTCCCTGTCCTGGTCACCTCTCCGTGTCCCCGTGTCCCTGTCCCTGTCCCCATGTCCCTGTCCCCGTCCCCTCTCTGTGTCCCCATGTCCCTGTCCCTGTCCCCTCTCCCTGTTCCCACATCCCTGTCCCCTCTCCATGTCCCTGTCATCTCTCCGTGTCCCTGTCCCTTCCCTGTGTCCCTGTCCCTATCCCCATGTCCCTGTCCCCTCTCTGTGTCCCCCTGTCCCTGTCCCTGTGTCCCCCTGTCCCCATGTCCCTGTCCCCTCCCCGTGTCCCCATGTCCCTGTCCCCACATCCCTGTCCTGTCTCTGTGTCCCCATGTCCCCTCCCTGTCCCCATGGCCCTGTCCCCTCCCCGTGTCCCCACGTCTCTGTCCCCATGTCCCCGTCACCGTGTCCCGGTCACCATGTCCCTGTCACCTCCCTGTGTCCCCACGTCCCTGTCACCTCTCCGTGTCCCCACGTCCCTGTCCCCATGTCCCTGTTCCCATGTCCCTGTCCCCTCCCCGTGTCCCCACGTCTCTGTCCCCATGTCCCCGTCACCATGTCCCTGTCACCTCCGTGTCCCCACATCCCTGTCACCTCTCCGTGTCCCCATGTCCCTGTTCCCATGTCCCTGTCCCCTCCTTGTGTCCCTGTCCCTGTCACCTCCCCGTGTCCCCACGTCTCCTCCCTGTCCCCATGTCCCCATCCCCTCCCCGTGTCCTTGTCCCTGTCCCCCTGTCCCCGTCCCCTCTCCGTGTCCCCTCCGTCCCCATGTCCCCGTCACCTCTCCGTGGCGCCGCTGCAGCGCCCGATCCTCCAGGGGCCGGAGCGCGGCGCCGTACTCGGGGGGCAGGAGGTGGTTGAAGGCGCAGAGCCCCTGGCCCAGCTTCACGTACAGCCCCCCGTTCCGCAGGGCCCCCCAGAACAGCCGCTCCGCGCCCCGCCGGTGGCACCGCGACATCCCCGCCGCGAACGCCGCGCTGTCCTGGGGACAGGGGACACGGGGTCACACAGCACCCCAAAACACACCCAACATCACCCCAGCACCGCGACATCCCGGCCGCGAACGCCGCGCTGTCCTGGGGACAGGGGACATGGTCACACAGCACCCAAAAACACCGCGACATCCCTGCCACGAACGCCGCGCTGTCCTGGGGACAGGGGACATGGTCACACAGCACCCCAAAAACACCCAGAGCACCCCAAAAACACTGCGATATCACAGCTGCGAACGCCGCGCTGTCCTGGGGACAGGGGACACGGGGTCACACAGCACCCCAAAACACAGTGACATCCCCCCAGCACCGCGACATCCCGGCCATGAACGCCACGCTGTCCTGGGGACACCAGGGGACATGGTCACACAGCACCCCAAAACACACCCAGAGCACCCCAAAAACACCCAACATCCCCCCAGCACCGCAACATCTCCGCCGCGAACGCCGCGCTGTCCTGGGGACAGGGGACACGGGGTCACACAGCACCCCAAAACACCCAGAGCACCCCAAAAACACCGCGACATCCCGGCCGCGAACGCCGCGCTGTCCTGGGGACAGGGGACAGGGGACATGGGGTGACACAGGGTCACACAGCACCCAGAGCACCCCAAAACACATCCAGAGCACCCCAAAAACACCCGACATCCCCGCCACGAACGCCGCGCTGTCCTGGGGACATGGGACAGGGGACACGGGGTCACACAGCACCCAGAGCACCCCAAAAACACCGCGACATCCCGGCCACGAACGCCGCGCTGTCCTGGGGACACCAGGGGACAGGGTCACACAGCACCCCAAAACACAGTGACATCCCAGCCAGGAACGCCGTGCTGTCCTGGGGACACCAGGGGACACAGGGTCACACAGCACCCCAAAACACAGTGACATCCTGGCCACCAACGCCGCGCTGTCCTGGGGACATGGGACAGGGGACACACAGCACCCCAAAAACACCCGACATCCCCGCCGCGAACGCCGCGCTGTCCTGGGGACACCAGGGGACATGGGGTCACACAGCACCCCAAAAACACCCAGAGCACCCCAAAACCACCGCGACATCCCGGCCATGAACGCCGCGCTGTCCTGGGGACAGGGGACATGGTCACACAGCACCCCAAAAACACCCAGAGCACCCCAAAAACACCCGACATCCTGGCCATGAACGCCGCGCTGTCCTGGGGACACCAGGGGACATGTGGTCACACAGGGTCACACAGCACCCAGAGCACCCCAAAACACATCCAGAGCACCCCAAAAACACCCGACATCACAGCCACCAGTGCTGCGCTGTCCTGGGGACAGGGGACAGGGGACATGGGACACAGGGTGACACAGCACCCCAAAAACACCTGACATCCCCCCAGCACCGCAACATCCCGGCCACCAACGCCACCGCTGTCCTGGGGACACGGGACATGGGACACAGGGTGACACAGGGTGACACAGGGTGACACAGGGTCACACAGCACCCCAAAAACACCCAGAGCACCCCAAAAACACCACGACATCCCGGCCGCGAACGCCGCGCTGTCCTGGGGACACCATGGGACGGGGTCACACAGCACCCCAAAACACAGTGACATCCCAGCCAGGAACGCCGTGCTGTCCTGGGGACACCAGGGGACACAGGGTGACACAGCACCCCAAAACACACCCAGAGCACCCCAAAAACACCTGACATCCCAGCCACGAACGCCGCGCTGTCCTGGGGACAGGGGACATGGGACACAGGGTCACACAGCACCCCAAAACACACCCAGAGCACCCCAAAAACACCGCGACATCCCGGCTACGAATGCCGCGCTGTCCTGGGGACACCAGGGGACACGGGGTCACACAGCACCCCAAAAACACCCGACATCCCGACCACCAATGCCGCGCTGTCCTGGGGACACGGGACATGGGACACACAGCACCCCAAAAACACCGCGACATCCCGGCCGCGAACGCCGCGCTGTCCTGGGGACACCAGGGGACATGGGGTCACACAGCACCCCAAAAACACCCAGAGCACCCCAAAACCACCGCAACATCCCGGCCACGAACGCCGCGCTGTCCTGGGGACAGGGGACATGGGACACAGGGTGACACAGGGTGACACAGGGTGACACAGGGTCACACAGCACCCAGAGCACCCCATAACACACCCAGAGCACCCTAAAAACACCTGACATCCCGGCCACCAACGCTGCGCTGTCCTGGGGACATGGGACAGGGGACATGGGGTCACACAGGGTGATACAGGGTGACACAGGGTCACACAGCACCCAGAGCACCCCAAAAACACCGCGACATCCCGGCCATGAACGCCGCGCTGTCCTGGGGACACGGGACAGGGGACACGGGGTGACACAGGGTCACACAGCACCCAGAGCACCCCAAAAACACCGCGGCATCCCGGCCATGAACGCCGCGCTGTCCTGGGGACACGGGACATGGGACACGGGGTCACACAGCACCCAGAGCACCCCAAAACACACCCAGAGCACCCCAAAAACACCCGACATCACAGCCACCAATGCTGCGCTGTCCTGGGGACATGGGACAGGGGACATGGGACACAGGGTGACACAGCACCCCAAAAACACATCCAGAGCACCCCAAAAACACCCGACATCCCCACCACGAACGCCACGCTGTCCTGGGGACACCAGGGGACACGGGGTGACACAGCACCCCAAAAACACCCGACATCCCCCCAGCACCACGACATCCTGGGCACCAATGCCACGCTGTCCTGGGGACATGGGACATGGGACACAGGGTCACACAGCACCCAGAGCACCCCAAAACACACCCAGAGCACCCCAAAAACAGCCAATATCCCGGCCAAGAATGCCGCGCTGTCCTGGGGGGACACAGGGTGACACGGGGTGACACAGGGTCACACAGCACCCAGAGCACCCCAAAACCGCCTGACATCCCGGCCATGAACGCCGCGCTGTCCCCTCCGTGTCCCCTCTCCGTGGGGACAGGTGACACAGGGTGACACAAGGACACACAGCACCCCAAAACCACCCGACAGCACCCAGAGCACCCCAAAACTCCCAGAACACCCCAAAACCCCCCTGAGCACCCCAAAACCCCCCGAGCACCCCAAAACCCCCCTGAGCACCCCAAAACCCCCCGAGCACCCCAAAACCCCCTGAGCACCCCAAAACCCCAAGAGCACCCCAAAACCCCCCAGGGCACCCCAAAATCCCCCTGAGCACCCCAAAATCCCCCAGGGCACCCCCAAACCCCCCAAGCACCCCAAAACCCCCTGAGCACCCCAAAACCCCAAGAGCACCCCAAAACCCCCCAGGGCACCCCAAAATCCCCCTGAGCACCCCAAAACCCCAAGAGCACCCCAAAACCCCCCAGGGCACCCCAAAATCCCCCAGGGCACCCCAAAACTCCCCAGGACACCCCAAAACCCCAAGAGCACCCCAAAATCCCCCTGAGCACCCCAAAACCCCCCGAGCACCCCAAACCCCAAGAGCACCCCAAAACCCCCCAGGGCACCCCAAAATCCCCCTGAGCACCCCAAAATCCCCCTGAGCACCCCAAAACCCCCCAGGGCACCCCAAAATCCCCCTGAGCACCCCAAAACCCCCCAGGGCACCCCAAAACCCCAAGAGCACCCCAAAACCCCCCAGGGCACCCCAAAATCCCCCTGAGCACCCCAAAATCCCCCAGGGCACCCCCAAACCCCCCAAGCACCCTAAAACCCCAAGAGCACCCCAAAACCCCCCAGGGCACCCCAAAACGCCCCAGGGCACCCCAAAACCCCAAGAGCACCCCAAAACCCCCCAGGGCACCCCGAAATCCCCCTGAGCACCCCAAAACCCCCCAGAGCACCCCAAAACCCCCCTAAGCACCCCAAAACCCCCCAGGGCACCCCAAAACCCCCCGAGCACCCCAAACCCCAAGAGCACCCCAAAACCCCCCAGGGCACCCCAAAACCCCCTGAGCACCCCAAAACCCCAAGAGCACCCCAAAACCCCCCAGGGCACCCCAAAATCCCCCTGAGCACCCCAAAATCCCCCAGGGCACCCCAAAACCCCAAGAGCACCCCAAAACCCCCCAGGGCACCCCAAAACCCCCAGGGCACCCCAAAACCCCCCGAGCACCCCAAACCCCAAGAGCACCCCAAAACCCCCCAGGGCACCCCAAAATCCCCCTGAGCACCCCAAAACCCCCCAGAGCACCCCAAAACCCCAAGAGCACCCCAAAACCCCCCAGGGCACCCCAAAACCCCGCAATATCCCCCCACAGTGTGACACAGCACCCCAAAAATCCCAACAGCACCCCAAAAAACACCTGTGAGCACCCCAAAACCACCGGGACATCCCAGCCACAAACACCACGGGGGGACACAGGGGGACACAGCACCCCAAAAACACCCAGAGCACCCCAAAAACACCCAACATCCTGTCCTGGGGACACAGGGGGACACAGCACCCCAAAAACACCCAGAGCACCCCAAAAACAACCAACATCCTGTCCATGAACACTGTGCTGTTGTGGGGGACATGGGGGTCACACAGCACCCCAACCTCCCCCCCCAGCACCCCAAAATCCCCCAGCACCCCAACATCCCCTGGGGGGACACGGGGTCACACACCAGCCCCCCCCCCCCCCCCAGCCCATCACTGAACCCCCAAGTGGCCATCGAACCCCCCAGCCCATCACTGGGTGCCCCCCAGCACCCCAAGTGCCCCCAGTGCCCCCCAATTGCCCCTGAGCCCCCCAAGTGTCCCCCATAGCCACCAGTGCCCCCCAAGTGCCCCCAGTGCCCCCCAAGTGTCCCCTGAGCCCCCCAAGTGTCCCCCATAGCCACCAGTGCCCCCCAAGTGCCCCCAGTGCCCCCCAAGTGTCCCCTGAGCCCCCCAAGTGACCCCGGAGCCCCCAGTGCCCCCCAAGTGCCCCTGAGCCCCCCAAGTGCTCCCCATAGCCCCCAGTGGCCCCCAATTGCCCCTGAGCCCCCCAAGTGCTCCCTGAACCCCCCAACTGCCCCAACCCCCCCAAGAGCCCCCCCAAGTGACCCCCCGTCCCCCTGAGCCCCCCAAGTGCCCCCCAGCACCCCAAGTGTCCCCGAGCCCCCCAACTGCCCCAACCCCCCCAAGAGCCCCCCAAGTGCCCCCATTGCCCCCACCCCCACCCAGTACTCACCACCTCCTCACCCCCCAGCCCCCCAAGTCTCCCCCAGCCCCCCCCACCTCCTCAGCCCCCCAAGTCCCTCCCGTGCCCCCCAAGTCCCCCCCACCTCATCCAGCCCCCGCAGCGCCACGTTCTGTGTCCACCAATAGTCCAGCGAGATCTGAACACCCACGGCCAGAGACCTGGGGGGCACGGGGGGGTCACACCGGGCACCCCCAAACCCGCCGGAGCCACCCAGGTGGGGTCTCAGCCCTGGGGGAGGGACCCAGGCGTCCGGGACCCCCCACCCCCCCACGACTCCCCCAGCCCGTGTGGGGTCTCAGCCCTGGGGAAGGGACCCAGGCGTCCGGGACCCCCCCACCCCCCAAGCCTCCCCCCAGCCCACCCGCCACCCCCCCTCGCCGAACCGTCCCACGGGGGGGTCAGCCCAGGGGGACCCAGGCGTCCGGGACCCCCTTCCCCAGCCCCCCCCCCACTGCCAAACTGTCCCGTGTGGGGTCTCAGCTCTGGGGGACCCAGGCGTCCGGGACCCCCCCACCCCCCAAGCCTCCCCTCAGCCCACCCGCCCCGCCCCCGCCGAACCGTCCCACGGGGGGGTCAGCCCAGGGGGACCCAGGCGTCCGGGACCCCCTCCCCAGCCCCCCCACTGCCAAACTGTCCCGTGTGGGGTCTCAGCTCTGGGGGACCCAGGCGTCCGGGACCCCCCCACCCCCCAAGCCTCCCCTCAGCCCACCCGCCCCGCCCCCGCCGAACCGTCCCACGGGGGGGTCAGCCCAGGGGGACCCAGGCGTCCGGGCCACCCACACCCCCTTAAGCCCCTCCCCGCCCGCCACCCCCCACCGCGGGAAGAGGGGGGGGGGTCAACCTTGGAGGGACCCAGGCGTCCGGGCCCCCCCGCCCCCACCTGCCGAAGCGTCCCACGCCGTCCAGCAGGAGGCGCGCCCTGCGCCGCTGGGGGGGCTCGGCGCTCAGCCACCAGCCCCCCCCCAGCGCCCCCCCCAGCCCCAGCGCCAGCAGCACCGGCCGCGCCAAACGCCGCCTGGGGGGCACGGGGTCAGGATGGAGCGGAGAGACCCCGACCCATGGAGACCCCGACCCATGGAGACCCCGACCCAGAGAGACCCCGACCCATGGAGACCCCGACCCAGAGAGACCCCTGACCCATAGAGACCCCCCGACCCACAGAGACCCCCCGACCCACAGAGACCCCCGACCCATAACCCCCGACCCATGGAGACCCCGACCCAGAGAGACCCCTGACCCATGGAGACCCCTGACCCAGAGAGACCCCGACCCAGAGAGACCCCTGACCCATAGAGACCCCGACCCATGGAGACC
>NW_028116843.1:0-54223 GCF_964273445.1 Streptopelia decaocto
AATGGGAAGAATTGGGACAAAAATTGGAAAATTTTTAAGGGACTTTGAAAAAATTTCAACTGGAATTTTAGCCATTTTTTGACGTGAAATTGTAAACATGTGGACATGGATTTTGAAAATTCTAGAGAGAATTTTAAAAGCTTCAAGAGAATTTCAACAATTTTGAGAGGGATTTGAAAAGTTTCAATGGGAATGGGAAGAATTGGGACAAAAATTGGAAAATTTTTAAGGGACTTTGAAAAAATTTCAACTGGAATTTTAGCCATTTTTGACGTGAAATTGTAAACATGTTGAAGTGGATTTTGAAAATTCTAGAGAGAATTTTAAAAGCTTCAAGAGAATTTCAACAATTTGGAGAGGGATTTGAAAAGTTTCAATGGGAATGGGAAGAATTGGGACAAAAATTGGAAAATTTTTCAGGGACTTTGAAAAAATGTCAACTGGAATTTTAGCCATTTTTTTATGTGAAATTGTAAACATGTGGCCATGGATTTTGAAAATTCTAGAGAGAATTTTAAAAGCTTCAACAGAATTTCAACAATTTGGAGAGGGATTTGAAAAGTTTCAATGGGAATGGGAAGAATTGGGACAAAAATTGGAAAACTTTTAAGGGACTTTGAAAAAATTTCAACTGGAATTTTAGCCATTTTTTGACGTGAAATTGTAAACATGTGGCCATGGATTTTGAAAATTCTAGAGAGAATTTTAAAAGCTTCAAGAGAATTTCAACAATTTTGAGAGGGATTTGAAAAGTTTCAATGGGAATGGGAAGAATTGGGACAAAAATTGGAAAATTTTTCAGGGACTTTGAAAAAATGTCAACTGGAATTTTAGCCATTTTTTGACGTGAAATTGTAAACATGTTGAAGTGGATTTTGAAAATTCTAGAGAGAATTTTAAAAGCTTCAAGAGAATTTCAACAATTTTGAGAGGGATTTGAAAAGTTTCAATGGGAATGGGAAGAATTGGGACAAAAATTGGAAAACTTTTAAGGGACTTTGAAAAAATTTCAACTGGAATTTTAGCCATTTTTTGACGTGAAATTGTAAATATGTGGCCATGGATTTTGAAAATTCTAGAGAGAATTTTAAAAGCTTCAACAGAATTTCAACAATTTTGAGAGGGATTTGAAAAGTTTCAATGGGAATGGGAAGAATTGGGACAAAAATTGGAAAATTTTTAAGGGACTTTGAAAAAATTTCAACTGGAATTTTAGCCATTTTTTGACGTGAAATTGTAAACATGTGGCCATGGATTTTGAAAATTCTAGAGAGAATTTTAAAAGCTTCAAGAGAATTTCAACAATTTTGAGAGGGATTTGAAAAGTTTCAATGGGAATGGGAAGAATTGGGACAAAAATTGGAAAGTTTTTCAGGGACTTTGAAAAAATTTCAACTGGAATTTTAGCCATTTTTTGACGTGAAATTGTAAACATGTGGCCATGGATTTTGAAAATTCTAGAGAGAATTTTAAAAGCTTCAACAGAATTTCAACAATTTTGAGAGGGACTTGAAAAGTTTCAATGGGAATGGGAAGAATTGGGACAAAAATTGGAAAATTTTTAAGGGACTTTGAAAAAATTTCAGCTGGAATTTTAGCAATTTTTTGACGTGAAATTGTGAACATGTGGCCATGGATTTTGAAAATTCTAGAGAGAATTTTAAAAGCTTCAAGAGAATTTCAACAATTTTGAGAGGGATTTGAAAAGTTTCAATGGGAATGGGAAGAATTGGGACAAAAATTGGAAAACTTTTAAGGGACTTTGAAAAAATTTCAACTGGAATTTTAGCCATTTTTTGACGTGAAATTGTAAACATGTGGCCATGGATTTTGAAAATTCTAGAGAGAATTTTAAAAGCTTCAACAGAATTTCAACAATTTTGAGAGGGATTTGAAAAGTTTCAATGGGAATGGGAAGAATTGGGACAAAAATTGGAAAATTTTTAAGGGACTTTGAAAAAATTTCAACTGGAATTTTATCCATTTTTTGACGTGAAATTGTAAACATGTGGCCATGGATTTTGAAAATTCTAGAGAGAATTTTAAAAGCTTCAACAGAATTTCAACAATTTTGAGAGGGATTTGAAAAGTTTCAATGGGAATGGGAAGAATTGGGACAAAAATTGGAAAATTTTTAAGGGACTTTGAAAAAATTTCAACTGGAATTTTAGCCATTTTTTTATGTGAAATTGTAAAAATGTTGAAGTGGATTTTGAAAATTCTAGAGAGAATTTTAAAAGCTTCAAGAGAATTTCAACAATTTTGAGAGGGATTTGAAAAGTTTCAATGGGAATGGGAAGAATTGGGACAAAAATTGGAAAATTTTTCAGGGACTTTGAAAAAATGTCAACTGGAATTTTAGCCATTTTTTGACGTGAAATTGTAAACGTGTGGCCATGGATTTTGAAAATTCTAGAGAGAATTTTAAAAGCTTCAAGAGAATTTCAACAATTTTGAGAGGGATTTGAAAAGTTTCAATGGGAATGGGAAGAATTGGGACAAAAATTGGAAAATTTTTAAGGGACTTTGAAAAAATTTCAACTGGAATTTTAGCCATTTTTGACGTGAAATTGTAAACATGTTGAAGTGGATTTTGAAAATTCTAGAGAGAATTTTAAAAGCTTCAACAGAATTTCAACAATTTTGAGAGGGATTTGAAAAGTTTCAATGGGAATGGGAAGAATTGGGACAAAAATTGGAAAATTTTTAAGGGACTTTGAAAAAATTTCAACTGGAATTTTAGCAATTTTTTTACGTGAAATTGTAAACGTGTGGCCATGGATTTTGAAAATTCTAGAGAGAATTTTAAAAGCTTCAAGAGAATTTCAACAATTTTGAGAGGGATTTGAAAAGTTTCAATGGGAATGGGAAGAATTGGGACAAAAATTGGAAAATTTTTAAGGGACTTTGAAAAAAATTTCAACTGGAATTTTAGCCATTTTTTGACGTGAAATTGTAAACATGTGGACATGGATTTTGAAAATTCTAGAGAGAATTTTAAAAGCTTCAAGAGAATTTCAACAATTTTGAGAGGGATTTGAAAAGTTTCAATGGGAATGGGAAGAATTGGGACAAAAATTGGAAAATTTTTAAGGGACTTTGAAAAAATTTCAACTGGAATTTTAGCCATTTTTTGACGTGAAATTGTAAATATGTGGCCATGGATTTTGAAAATTCTAGAGAGAATTTTAAAAGCTTCAAGAGAATTTCAACAATTTTGAGAGGGATTTGAAAAGTTTCAATGGGAATGGGAAGAATTGGGACAAAAATTGGAAAATTTTAAGGGACTTTGAAAAAATTTCAACTGGAATTTTAGCCATTTTTTTATGTGAAATTGTAAAAATGTTGAAGTGGATTTTGAAAATTCTAGAGAGAATTTTAAAAGCTTCAACAGAATTTCAACAATTTTGAGAGGGATTTGAAAAGTTTCAATGGGAATGGGAAGAATTGGGACAAAAATTGGAAAATTTTTCAGGGACTTTGAAAAAATGTCAACTGGAATTTTAGCCATTTTTTGACGTGAAATTGTAAACGTGTGGCCATGGATTTTGAAAATTCTAGAGAGAATTTTAAAAGCTTCAACAGAATTTCAACAATTTTGAGAGGGATTTGAAAAGTTTCAATGGGAATGGGAAGAATTGGGACAAAAATTGGAAAATTTTTAAGGGACTTTGAAAAAATTTCAACTGGAATTTTAGCCATTTTTTGACGTGAAATTGTAAACATGTTGAAGTGGATTTTGAAAATTCTAGAGAGAATTTTAAAAGCTTCAAGAGAATTTCAACAATTTTGAGAGGGATTTGAAAAGTTTCAATGGGAATGGGAAGAATTGGGACAAAAATTGGAAAATTTTTAAGGGACTTTGAAAAAATTTCAACTGGAATTTTAGCCATTTTTGACGTGAAATTGTAAACATGTTGAAGTGGATTTTGAAAATTCTAGAGAGAATTTTAAAAGCTTCAACAGAATTTCAACAATTTTGAGAGGGATTTGAAAAGTTTCAATGGGAATGGGAAGAATTGGGACAAAAATTGGAAAATTTTTAAGGGACTTTGAAAAAATTTCAACTGGAATTTTAGCAATTTTTTTACGTGAAATTGTAAACGTGTGGCCATGGATTTTGAAAATTCTAGAGAGAATTTTAAAAGCTTCAAGAGAATTTCAACAATTTTGAGAGGGATTTGAAAAGTTTCAATGGGAATGGGAAGAATTGGGACAAAAATTGGAAAATTTTTAAGGGACTTTGAAAAAATTTCAACTGGAATTTTAGCCATTTTTTGACGTGAAATTGTAAACATGTGGACATGGATTTTGAAAATTCTAGAGAGAATTTTAAAAGCTTCAAGAGAATTTCAACAATTTTGAGAGGGATTTGAAAAGTTTCAATGGGAATGGGAAGAATTGGGACAAAAATTGGAAAATTTTTAAGGGACTTTGAAAAAATTTCAACTGGAATTTTAGCCATTTTTTGACGTGAAATTGTAAACATGTGGCCATGGATTTTGAAAATTCTAGAGAGAATTTTAAAAGCTTCAAGAGAATTTCAACAATTTTGAGAGGGATTTGAAAAGTTTCAATGGGAATGGGAAGAATTGGGACAAAAATTGGAAAATTTTTAAGGGACTTTGAAAACATTTCAACTGGAATTTTAGCAATTTTTGACGTGAAATTGTAAACATGTTGAAGTGGATTTTGAAAATTCTAGAGAGAATTTTAAAAGCTTCAACAGAATTTCAACAATTTTGAGAGGGATTTGAAAAGTTTCAATGGGAATGGGAAGAATTGGGACAAAAATTGGAAAATTTTTAAGGGACTTTGAAAAAATTTCAACTGGAATTTTAGCCATTTTTTGACGTGAAATTGTAAACATGTGGACATGGATTTTGAAAATTCTAGAGAGAATTTTAAAAGTTTCAAGAGAATTTCAACAATTTGGAGAGGGATTTGAAAAGTTTCAATGGGAATGGGAAGAATTGGGACAAAAATTGGAAAATTTTGAAGGGACTTTGAAAAAATGTCAACTGGAATTTTAGCCATTTTTTGACGTGAAATTGTAAACATGTGGCCATGGATTTTGAAAATTCTAGAGAGAATTTTAAAAGCTTCAAGAGAATTTCAACAATTTTGAGAGGGATTTGAAAAGTTTCAATGGGAATGGGAAGAATTGGGACAAAAATTGGAAAATTTTGAAGGGACTTTGAAAAAATTTCAACTGGAATTTTAGCCATTTTTTGACGTGAAATTGTAAACATGTGGCCATGGATTTTGAAAATTCTAGAGAGAATTTTAAAAGCTTCAAGAGAATTTCAACAATTTTGAGAGGGATTTGAAAAGTTTCAATGGGAATGGGAAGAATTGGGACAAAAATTGGAAAATTTTTAAGGGACTTTGAAAAAATTTCAACTGGAATTTTAGCCATTTTTTGACGTGAAATTGTAAACATGTGGCCATGGATTTTGAAAATTCTAGAGAGAATTTTAAAAGCTTCAACAGAATTTCAACAATTTTGAGAGGGATTTGAAAAGTTTCAATGGGAATGGGAAGAATTGGGACAAAAATTGGAAAATTTTTAAGGGACTTTGAAAAAATTTCAACTGGAATTTTAGCCATTTTTTTATGTGAAATTGTAAACATGTGGACATGGATTTTGAAAATTCTAGAGAGAATTTTAAAAGCTTCAAGAGAATTTCAACAATTTGGAGAGGGATTTGAAAAGTTTCAATGGGAATGGGAAGAATTGGGACAAAAATTGGAAAATTTTTAAGGGACTTTGAAAAAATTTCAACTGGAATTTTAGCCATTTTTTGACGTGAAATTGTAAACATGTGGCCATGGATTTTAAAAATTCTAGAGAGAATTTTAAAAGCTTCAAGAGAATTTCAACAATTTTGAGAGGGATTTGAAAAGTTTCAATGGGAATGGGAAGAATTGGGACAAAAATTGGAAAATTTTTAAGGGACTTTGAAAAAATTTCAACTGGAATTTTAGCCATTTTTTTATGTGAAATTGTAAACATGTGGCCATGGATTTTGAAAATTCTAGAGAGAATTTTAAAAGCTTCAACAGAATTTCAACAATTTTGAGAGGGATTTGAAAAGTTTCAATGGGAATGGGAAGAATTGGGACAAAAATTGGAAAATTTTTAAGGGACTTTGAAAAAATTTCAACTGGAATTTTAGCCATTTTTTTATGTGAAATTGTAAACATGTGGCCATGGATTTTGAAAATTCTAGAGAGAATTTTAAAAGCTTCAAGAGAATTTCAACCGTTTTGAGAGGGATTTGAAAAGTTTCAATGGGAATGGGAAGAATTGGGACAAAAATTGGAAAATTTTTAAGGGACTTTGAAAAAATTTCAACTGGAATTTTAGCAATTTTTGACGTGAAATTGTAAACATGTTGAAGTGGATTTTGAAAATTCTAGAGAGAATTTTAAAAGCTTCAAGAGAATTTCAACAATTTGGAGAGGGATTTGAAAAGTTTCAATGGGAATGGGAAGAATTGGGACAAAAATTGGAAAATTTTTAAGGGACTTTGAAAAAATTTCAACTGGAATTTTAGCCATTTTTTGACGTGAAATTGTAAACATGTGGCCATGGATTTTGAAAATTCTAGAGAGAATTTTAAAAGCTTCAACAGAATTTCAACAATTTTGAGAGGGATTTGAAAAGTTTCAATGGGAATGGGAAGAATTGGGACAAAAATTGGAAAATTTTTCAGGGACTTTGAAAAAATTTCAACTGGAATTTTAGCCATTTTTTTATGTGAAATTGTAAACATGTGGCCATGGATTTTGAAAATTCTAGAGAGAATTTTAAAAGCTTCAACAGAATTTCAACAATTTTGAGAGGGATTTGAAAAGTTTCAATGGGAATGGGAAGAATTGGGACAAAAATTGGAAAATTTTTAAGGGACTTTGAAAAAATTTCAACTGGAATTTTAGCCATTTTTTTATGTGAAATTGTAAACATGTGGCCATGGATTTTGAAAATTCTAGAGAGAATTTTAAAAGCTTCAAGAGAATTTCAACCATTTTGAGAGGGATTTGAAAAGTTTCAATGGGAATGGGAAGAATTGGGACAAAAATTGGAAAATTTTTAAGGGACTTTGAAAAAATTTCAACTGGAATTTTAGCAATTTTTGACGTGAAATTGTAAACATGTTGAAGTGGATTTTGAAAATTCTAGAGAGAATTTTAAAAGCTTCAAGAGAATTTCAACAATTTTGAGAGGGATTTGAAAAGTTTCAATGGGAATGGGAAGAATTGGGACAAAAATTGGAAAATTTTTAAGGGACTTTGAAAAAATGTCAACTGGAATTTTAGCCATTTTTTGACGTGAAATTGTAAACATGTGGCCATGGATTTTGAAAATTCTAGAGAGAATTTTAAAAGCTTCAACAGAATTTCAACAATTTTGAGAGGGATTTGAAAAGTTTCAATGGGAATGGGAAGAATTGGGACAAAAATTGGAAAATTTTTAAGGGACTTTGAAAAAATTTCAACTGGAATTTTAGCCATTTTTTGACGTGAAATTGTAAACATGTGGACATGGATTTTGAAAATTCTAGAGAGAATTTTAAAAGCTTCAAGAGAATTTCAACAATTTTGAGAGGGATTTGAAAAGTTTCAATGGGAATGGGAAGAATTGGGACAAAAATTGGAAAATTTTTAAGGGACTTTGAAAAAATTTCAACTGGAATTTTAGCCATTTTTGACGTGAAATTGTAAACATGTTGAAGTGGATTTTGAAAATTCTAGAGAGAATTTTAAAAGCTTCAAGAGAATTTCAACAATTTTGAGAAGGATTTGAAAAGTTTCAATGGGAATGGGAAGAATTGGGACAAAAATTGGAAAATTTTTCAGGGACTTTGAAAAAATTTCAACTGGAATTTTAGCCATTTTTTGACGTGAAATTGTAAACATGTGGACATGGATTTTGAAAATTCTAGAGAGAATTTTAAAAGCTTCAAGAGAATTTCAACAATTTTGAGAGGGATTTGAAAAGTTTCAATGGGAATGGGAAGAATTGGGACAAAAATTGGAAAATTTTGAAGGGACTTTGAAAAAATTTCAACTGGAATTTTAGCCATTTTTTTATGTGAAATTGTAAACATGTGGCCATGGATTTTGAACATTCTAGAGAGAATTTAAAAGTTTGAAAAGAATTTCAACAATTTTGAGAGGGATTTGAAAAGTTTCAATGGGAATGGGAAGAATTGGGACAAAAACTGGAAAATTTTTAAGGGACTTTGAAAAAATTTCAACTGGAATTTTAGCCATTTTTTTATGTGAAATTGTAAAAATGTTGAAGTGGATTTTGAAAATTCTAGAGAGAATTTTAAAAGCTTCAAGAGAATTTCAACAATTTTGAGAGGGATTTGAAAAGTTTCAATGGGAATGGGAAGAATTGGGACAAAAATTGGAAAATTTTTCAGGGACTTTGAAAAAATGTCAACTGGAATTTTAGCCATTTTTTGACGTGAAATTGTAAACGTGTGGACATGGATTTTGAAAATTCTAGAGAGAATTTTAAAAGCTTCAAGAGAATTTCAACAATTTTGAGAGGGATTTGAAAAGTTTCAATGGGAATGGGAAGAATTGGGACAAAAATTGGAAAATTTTTAAGGGACTTTGAAAAAATTTCAACTGGAATTTTAGCCATTTTTGACGTGAAATTGTAAACATGTTGAAGTGGATTTTGAAAATTCTAGAGAGAATTTTAAAAGCTTCAAGAGAATTTCAACAATTTTGAGAGGGATTTGAAAAGTTTCAATGGGAATGGGAAGAATTGGGACAAAAATTGGAAAACTTTTAAGGGACTTTGAAAAAATTTCAACTGGAATTTTAGCAATTTTTTGACGTGAAATTGTAAACGTGTGGCCATGGATTTTGAAAATTCTAGAGAGAATTTTAAAAGCTTCAAGAGAATTTCAACAATTTTGAGAGGGATTTGAAAAGTTTCAATGGGAATGGGAAGAATTGGGACAAAAATTGGAAAATTTTTAAGGGACTTTGAAAAAATTTCAACTGGAATTTTAGCCATTTTTTGACGTGAAATTGTAAACATGTGGACATGGATTTTGAAAATTCTAGAGAGAATTTTAAAAGCTTCAAGAGAATTTCAACAATTTTGAGAGGGATTTGAAAAGTTTCAATGGGAATGGGAAGAATTGGGACAAAAATTGGAAAATTTTTAAGGGACTTTGAAAAAATTTCAACTGGAATTTTAGCCATTTTTTGACGTGAAATTGTAAATATGTGGCCATGGATTTTGAAAATTCTAGAGAGAATTTTAAAAGCTTCAACAGAATTTCAACAATTTTGAGAGGGATTTGAAAAGTTTCAATGGGAATGGGAAGAATTGGGACAAAAATTGGAAAATTTTAAGGGACTTTGAAAAAATTTCAACTGGAATTTTAGCCATTTTTTTATGTGAAATTGTAAAAATGTTGAAGTGGATTTTGAAAATTCTAGAGAGAATTTTAAAAGCTTCAAGAGAATTTCAACAATTTTGAGAGGGATTTGAAAAGTTTCAATGGGAATGGGAAGAATTGGGACAAAAATTGGAAAATTTTTCAGGGACTTTGAAAAAATGTCAACTGGAATTTTAGCCATTTTTTGACGTGAAATTGTAAACGTGTGGCCATGGATTTTGAAAATTCTAGAGAGAATTTTAAAAGCTTCAAGAGAATTTCAACAATTTTGAGAGGGATTTGAAAAGTTTCAATGGGAATGGGAAGAATTGGGACAAAAATTGGAAAATTTTTAAGGGACTTTGAAAAAATTTCAACTGGAATTTTAGCCATTTTTTGACGTGAAATTGTAAACATGTTGAAGTGGATTTTGAAAATTCTAGAGAGAATTTTAAAAGCTTCAAGAGAATTTCAACAATTTTGAGAGGGATTTGAAAAGTTTCAATGGGAATGGGAAGAATTGGGACAAAAATTGGAAAATTTTTAAGGGACTTTGAAAAAATTTCAACTGGAATTTTAGCCATTTTTGACGTGAAATTGTAAACATGTTGAAGTGGATTTTGAAAATTCTAGAGAGAATTTTAAAAGCTTCAACAGAATTTCAACAATTTTGAGAGGGATTTGAAAAGTTTCAATGGGAATGGGAAGAATTGGGACAAAAATTGGAAAATTTTTAAGGGACTTTGAAAAAATTTCAACTGGAATTTTAGCAATTTTTTTACGTGAAATTGTAAACGTGTGGCCATGGATTTTGAAAATTCTAGAGAGAATTTTAAAAGCTTCAAGAGAATTTCAACAATTTTGAGAGGGATTTGAAAAGTTTCAATGGGAATGGGAAGAATTGGGACAAAAATTGGAAAATTTTTAAGGGACTTTGAAAAAATTTCAACTGGAATTTTAGCCATTTTTGACGTGAAATTGTAAACATGTGGACATGGATTTTGAAAATTCTAGAGAGAATTTTAAAAGCTTCAAGAGAATTTCAACAATTTTGAGAGGGATTTGAAAAGTTTCAATGGGAATGGGAAGAATTGGGACAAAAATTGGAAAATTTTTAAGGGACTTTGAAAAAATTTCAACTGGAATTTTAGCCATTTTTTGACGTGAAATTGTAAACATGTGGCCATGGATTTTGAAAATTCTAGAGAGAATTTTAAAAGCTTCAAGAGAATTTCAACAATTTTGAGAGGGATTTGAAAAGTTTCAATGGGAATGGGAAGAATTGGGACAAAAATTGGAAAATTTTTAAGGGACTTTGAAAACATTTCAACTGGAATTTTAGCAATTTTTGACGTGAAATTGTAAACATGTTGAAGTGGATTTTGAAAATTCTAGAGAGAATTTTAAAAGCTTCAACAGAATTTCAACAATTTTGAGAGGGATTTGAAAAGTTTCAATGGGAATGGGAAGAATTGGGACAAAAATTGGAAAATTTTTAAGGGACTTTGAAAAAATTTCAACTGGAATTTTAGCAATTTTTGACGTGAAATTGTAAACATGTGGCCATGGATTTTGAAAATTCTAGAGAGAATTTTAAAAGTTTCAAGAGAATTTCAACAATTTGGAGAGGGATTTGAAAAGTTTCAATGGGAATGGGAAGAATTGGGACAAAAATTGGAAAATTTTGAAGGGACTTTGAAAAAATGTCAACTGGAATTTTAGCCATTTTTTGACGTGAAATTGTAAACATGTGGCCATGGATTTTGAAAATTCTAGAGAGAATTTTAAAAGCTTCAAGAGAATTTCAACAATTTTGAGAGGGATTTGAAAAGTTTCAATGGGAATGGGAAGAATTGGGACAAAAATTGGAAAATTTTGAAGGGACTTTGAAAAAATTTCAACTGGAATTTTAGCCATTTTTTGACGTGAAATTGTAAACATGTGGCCATGGATTTTGAAAATTCTAGAGAGAATTTTAAAAGCTTCAAGAGAATTTCAACAATTTTGAGAGGGATTTGAAAAGTTTCAATGGGAATGGGAAGAATTGGGACAAAAATTGGAAAATTTTTAAGGGACTTTGAAAAAATTTCAACTGGAATTTTAGCCATTTTTTGACGTGAAATTGTAAACATGTGGCCATGGATTTTGAACATTCTAGAGAGAATTTAAAAGTTTCAACAGAATTTCAACAATTTTGAGAGGGATTTGAAAAGTTTCAATGGGAATGGGAAGAATTGGGACAAAAATTGGAAAATTTTTCAGGGACTTTGAAAAAATTTCAACTGGAATTTTAGCCATTTTTTTATGTGAAATTGTAAACATGTTGAAGTGGATTTTGAAAATTCTAGAGAGAATTTTAAAAGCTTCAAGAGAATTTCAACAATTTGGAGAGGGATTTGAAAAGTTTCAATGGGAATGGGAAGAATTGGGACAAAAATTGGAAAATTTTTAAGGGACTTTGAAAAAATGTCAACTGGAATTTTAGCCATTTTTTGACGTGAAATTGTAAACATGTGGACATGGATTTTGAAAATTCTAGAGAGAATTTTAAAAGCTTCAACAGAATTTCAACAATTTTGAGAGGGATTTGAAAAGTTTCAATGGGAATGGGAAGAATTGGGACAAAAATTGGAAAATTTTTAAGGGACTTTGAAAAAATTTCAACTGGAATTTTAGCCATTTTTTTATGTGAAATTGTAAACATGTGGCCATGGATTTTGAAAATTCTAGAGAGAATTTTAAAAGCTTCAACAGAATTTCAACAATTTTGAGAGGGATTTGAAAAGTTTCAATGGGAATGGGAAGAATTGGGACAAAAATTGGAAAATTTTTAAGGGACTTTGAAAAAATTTCAACTGGAATTTTAGCCATTTTTTGACGTGAAATTGTAAACATGTGGCCATGGATTTTGAAAATTCTAGAGAGAATTTTAAAAGCTTCAAGAGAATTTCAACCATTTTGAGAGGGATTTGAAAAGTTTCAATGGGAATGGGAAGAATTGGGACAAAAATTGGAAAATTTTTAAGGGACTTTGAAAAAATTTCAACTGGAATTTTAGCAATTTTTGACGTGAAATTGTAAACATGTTGAAGTGGATTTTGAAAATTCTAGAGAGAATTTTAAAAGCTTCAAGAGAATTTCAACAATTTGGAGAGGGATTTGAAAAGTTTCAATGGGAATGGGAAGAATTGGGACAAAAATTGGAAAATTTTTAAGGGACTTTGAAAAAATGTCAACTGGAATTTTAGCCATTTTTTGACGTGAAATTGTAAACATGTGGCCATGGATTTTGAAAATTCTAGAGAGAATTTTAAAAGCTTCAACAGAATTTCAACAATTTTGAGAGGGATTTGAAAAGTTTCAATGGGAATGGGAAGAATTGGGACAAAAATTGGAAAATTTTTAAGGGACTTTGAAAAAATTTCAACTGGAATTTTAGCCATTTTTTGACGTGAAATTGTAAACATGTGGACATGGATTTTGAAAATTCTAGAGAGAATTTTAAAAGCTTCAAGAGAATTTCAACAATTTTGAGAGGGATTTGAAAAGTTTCAATGGGAATGGGAAGAATTGGGACAAAAATTGGAAAATTTTTAAGGGACTTTGAAAAAATTTCAACTGGAATTTTAGCCATTTTTTTATGTGAAATTGTAAACATGTGGCCATGGATTTTGAAAATTCTAGAGAGAATTTTAAAAGCTTCAAGAGAATTTCAACCATTTTGAGAGGGATTTGAAAAGTTTCAATGGGAATGGGAAGAATTGGGACAAAAATTGGAAAATTTTTAAGGGACTTTGAAAAAATTTCAACTGGAATTTTAGCCATTTTTGACGTGAAATTGTAAACATGTGGACATGGATTTTGAAAATTCTAGAGAGAATTTTAAAAGCTTCAACAGAATTTCAACAATTTGGAGAGGGATTTGAAAAGTTTCAATGGGAATGGGAAGAATTGGGACAAAAATTGGAAAATTTTTAAGGGACTTTGAAAAAATTTCAACTGGAATTTTAGCCATTTTTTTATGTGAAATTGTAAACATGTGGCCATGGATTTTGAAAATTCTAGAGAGAATTTTAAAAGCTTCAAGAGAATTTCAACCATTTTGAGAGGGATTTGAAAAGTTTCAATGGGAATGGGAAGAATTGGGACAAAAATTGGAAAATTTTTAAGGGACTTTGAAAAAATTTCAACTGGAATTTTAGCACTTTTTGACGTGAAATTGTAAACATGTTGAAGTGGATTTTGAAAATTCTAGAGAGAATTTTAAAAGCTTCAACAGAATTTCAACAATTTTGAGAGGGATTTGAAAAGTTTCAATGGGAATGGGAAGAATTGGGACAAAAATTGGAAAATTTTTAAGGGACTTTGAAAAAATTTCAACTGGAATTTTAGCCATTTTTTGACGTGAAATTGTAAACATGTGGCCATGGATTTTGAAAATTCTAGAGAGAATTTTAAAAGCTTCAAGAGAATTTCAACAATTTTGAGAGGGATTTGAAAAGTTTCAATGGGAATGGGAAGAATTGGGACAAAAATTGGAAAATTTTTAAGGGACTTTGAAAAAATTTCAACTGGAATTTTAGCCATTTTTTGACGTGAAATTGTAAACATGTGGCCATGGATTTTGAAAATTCTAGAGAGAATTTTAAAAGCTTCAAGAGAATTTCAACAATTTGGAGAGGGATTTGAAAAGTTTCAATGGGAATGGGAAGAATTGGGACAAAAATTGGAAAATTTTTCAGGGACTTTGAAAAAATTTCAACTGGAATTTTAGCCATTTTTTGACGTGAAATTGTAAACATGTGGCCATGGATTTTGAAAATTCTAGAGAGAATTTTAAAAGCTTCAAGAGAATTTCAACAATTTTGAGAGGGATTTGAAAAGTTTCAATAGGAATGGGAAGAATTGGGACAAAAATTGGAAAATTTTTAAGGGACTTTGAAAAAATTTCAACTGGAATTTTAGCCATTTTTTGACGTGAAATTGTAAACATGTGGCCATGGATTTTGAACATTCTAGAGAGAATTTAAAAGCTACAACAGAATTTCAACAATTTTGAGAGGGATTTGAAAAGTTTCAATGGGAATGGGAAGAATTGGGACAAAAATTGGAAAATTTTTAAGGGACTTTGAAAAAATTTCAACTGGAATTTTATCCATTTTTTGAGGTGAAATTGTAAACATGTGGCCATGGATTTTGAAAATTCTAGAGAGAATTTTAAAAGCTTCACGAGAATTTCAACAATTTTGAGAGGGATTTGAAAAGTTTCAATGGGAATGGGAAGAATTGGGACAAAAATTGGAAAATTTTTAAGGGACTTTGAAAAAATTTCAACTGGAATTTTAGCCATTTTTTTATGTGAAATTGTAAACATGTGGACATGGATTTTAAAATTCTAGAGAGAATTTTAAAAGCTTCAACAGAATTTCAACAATTTTGAGAGGGATTTGAAAAGTTTCAATGGGAATGGGAAGAATTGGGACAAAAATTGGAAAATTTTTAAGGGACTTTGAAAAAATTTCAACTGGAATTTTAGCCATTTTTTGACGTGAAATTGTAAACATGTGGCCATGGATTTCGAAAATTCTAGAGAGAATTTTAAAAGCTTCACGAGAATTTCAACAATTTTGAGAGGGATTTGAAAAGTTTCAATGGGAATGGGAAGAATTGGGACAAAAATTGGAAAACTTTTCAGGGACTTTGAAAAAATTTCAACTGGAATTTTAGCCATTTTTTGACGTGAAATTGTAAACATGTGGCCATGGATTTTGAAAATTCTAGAGAGAATTTTAAAAGCTTCAAGAGAATTTCAACAATTTGGAGAGGGATTTGAAAAGCTTCAATGGGAATGGGAAGAATTGGGACAAAAATTGGAAAATTTTTAAGGGACTTTGAAAAAATTTCAACTGGAATTTTAGCCATTTTTTTATGTGAAATTGTAAACATGTGGCCATGGATTTTGAAAATTCTAGAGAGAATTTTAAAAGCTTCAACAGAATTTCAACAATTTTGAGAGGGATTTGAAAAGTTTCAATGGGAATGGGAAGAATTGGGACCAAAATTGGAAAATTTTTAAGGGACTTTGAAAAAATTTCAACTGGAATTTTAGCAATTTTTGACGTGAAATTGTAAACATGTTGAAGTGGATTTTGAAAATTCTAGAGAGAATTTTAAAAGCTTCAACAGAATTTCAACAATTTGGAGAGGGATTTGAAAAGTTTCAATGGGAATGGGAAGAATTGGGACAAAAATTGGAAAATTTTTAAGGGACTTTGAAAAAATTTCAACTGGAATTTTAGCCATTTTTTGACGTGAAATTGTAAACATGTGGACATGGATTTTGAAAATTCTAGAGACAAATTTAAAAGCTTCAAGAGAATATCAACAATTTTGAGAGGGATTTGAAAAGTTTCAATGGGAATGGGAAGAATTGGGACAAAAATTGGAAAATTTTTCAGGGACTTTGAAAAAATGTCAACTGGAATTTTAGCCATTTTTTGACGTGAAATTGTAAACATGTGGACATGGATTTTGAAAATTCTAGAGAGAATTTTAAAAGCTTCAACAGAATTTCAACAATTTTGAGAGGGATTTGAAAAGTTTCAATGGGAATGGGAAGAATTGGGACAAAAATTGGAAAATTTTTCAGGGACTTTGAAAAAATTTCAACTGGAATTCTAGCCATTTTTTTATGTGAAATTGTAAACATGTGGACATGGATTTTAAAATTCTAGAGAGAATTTTAAAAGCTTCAACAGAATTTCAACAATTTTGAGAGGGATTTGAAAAGTTTCAATGGGAATGGGAAGAATTGGGACAAAAATTGGAAAATTTTTAAGGGACTTTGAAAAAATTTCAACTGGAATTTTAGCCATTTTTTTATGTGAAATTGTAAACATGTGGACATGGATTTTGAAAATTCTAGAGAGAATTTTAAAAGCTTCAACAGAATTTCAACAATTTTGAGAGGGATTTGAAAAGTTTCAATGGGAATGGGAAGAATTGGGACAAAAATTGGAAAATTTTTAAGGGACTTTGAAAAAATTTCAACTGGAATTTTAGCCATTTTTTGACGTGAAATTGTAAACATGTGGACATGGATTTTGAAAATTCTAGAGAGAATTTTAAAAGCTTCAAGAGAATTTCAACAATTTTGAGAGGGATTTGAAATGTTTCAATGGGAATGGGAAGAATTGGGACAAAAATTGGAAAATTTTGAAGGGACTTTGAAAAAATTTCAACTGGAATTTTAGCAATATTTGACGTGAAATTGTAAACATGTGGACATGGATTTTGAAAATTCTAGAGAGAATTTTAAAAGCTTCAAGAGAATTTCAACAATTTTGAGAGGGATTTGAAAAGCTTCAATGGGAATGGGAAGAATTGGGACAAAAATTGGAGAATTTTTAAGGGACTTTGAAAAAATTTCAACTGGAATTTTAGCCATTTTTTTATGTGAAATTGTAAACATGTGGACATGGATTTTGAAAATTCTAGAGAGAATTTTAAAAGCTTCAAGAGAATTTCAACAATTTTGAGAGGGATTTGAAAAGTTTCAATGGGAATGGGAAGAATTGGGACAAAAATTGGAAAATTTTTAAGGGACTTTGAAAAAATTTCAACTGGAATTTTAGCCATTTTTTGACGTGAAATTGTAAACATGTGGACATGGATTTTGAAAATTCTAGAGAGAATTTTAAAAGCTTCAAGAGAATTTCAACAATTTTGAGAGGGATTTGAAAAGTTTCAATGGGAATGGGAAGAATTGGGACAAAAATTGGAAAATTTTTAAGGGACTTTGAAAAAATTTCAACTGGAATTTTAGCCATTTTTTGACGTGAAATTGTAAACATGTGGCCATGGATTTTGAAAATTCTAGAGAGAATTTTAAAAGCTTCAAGAGAATTTCAACAATTTTGAGAGGGACTTGAAAAGTTTCAATGGGAATGGGAAGAATTGGGACAAAAATTGGAAAATTTTGAAGGGACTTTGAAAAAATTTCAACTGGAATTTTAGCCATTTTTTGACGTGAAATTGTAAACATGTTGAAGTGGATTTTGAAAATTCTAGAGAGAATTTTAAAAGCTTCAAGAGAATTTCAACAATTTTGAGAGGGATTTGAAAAGTTTCAATGGGAATGGGAAGAATTGGGACAAAAATTGGAAAATTTTTAAGGGACTTTGAAAAAATTTCAACTGGAATTTTAGCCATTTTTTTATGTGAAATTGTAAACATGTGGACATGGATTTTGAAAATTCTAGAGAGAATTTTAAAAGCTTCAAGAGAATTTCAACAATTTTGAGAGGGATTTGAAAAGTTTCAATGGGAATGGGAAGAATTGGGACAAAAATTGGAAAATTTTTAAGGGACTTTGAAAAAATTTCAACTGGAATTTTAGCCATTTTTTGACGTGAAATTGTAAACATGTGGACATGGATTTTGAAAATTCTAGAGAGAATTTTAAAAGCTTCAAGAGAATTTCAACAATTTTGAGAGGGATTTGAAAAGTTTCAATGGGAATGGGAAGAATTGGGACAAAAATTGAAGAATTTTTAAGGGACTTTGAAAAAATTTCAACTGGAATTTTAGCAATTTTTTTACGTGAAATTGTAAACGTGTGGACATGGATTTTGAAAATTCTAGAGAGAATTTTAAAAGCTTCAAGAGAATTTCAACAATTTTGAGAGGGATTTGAAAAGTTTCAATGGGAATGGGAAGAATTGGGACAAAAATTGGAAAATTTTTCAGGGACTTTGAAAAAATTTCAACTGGAATTTTAGCCATTTTTTTATGTGAAATTGTAAACATGTGGACATGGATTTTGAAAATTCTAGAGAGAATTTTAAAAGCTTCAAGAGAATTTCAACAATTTTGAGAGGGATTTGAAAAGTTTCAATGGGAATGGGAAGAATTGGGACAAAAATTGGAAAATTTTTAAGGGACTTTGAAAAAATTTCAACTGGAATTTTAGCCATTTTTTTATGTGAAATTGTAAACATGTGGACATGGATTTTGAAAATTCTAGAGAGAATTTTAAAAGCTTCAAGAGAATTTCAACAATTTTGAGAGGGATTTGAAAAGTTTCAATGGGAATGGGAAGAATTGGGACAAAAATTGGAAAATTTTTAAGGGACTTTGAAAAAATTTCAACTGGAATTTTAGCCATTTTTTGACGTGAAATTGTAAACATGTGGACATGGATTTTGAAAATTCTAGAGAGAATTTTAAAAGCTTCAAGAGAATTTCAACAATTTTGAGAGGGATTTGAAAAGTTTCAATGGGAATGGGAAGAATTGGGACAAAAATTGGAAAATTTTTAAGGGACTTTGAAAAAATGTCAACTGGAATTTTAGCAATTTTTTGACGTGAAATTGTAAACATGTGGCCATGGATTTTGAAAATTCTAGAGAGAATTTTAAAAGCTTCAAGAGAATTTCAACAATTTTGAGAGGGATTTGAAAAGTTTCAATGGGAATGGGAAGAATTGGGACAAAAATTGGAAAATTTTGAAGGGACTTTGAAAAAATTTCAACTGGAATTTTAGTCATTTTTTGACGTGAAATTGTAAACATGTGGCCATGGATTTTGAAAATTCTAGAGAGAATTTTAAAAGCTTCAAGAGAATTTCAACAATTTTGAGAGGGATTTGAAAAGTTTCAATGGGAATGGGAAGAATTGGGACAAAAATTGGAAAATTTTTAAGGGACTTTGAAAAAATTTCAACTGGAATTTTAGCCATTTTTTGACGTGAAATTGTAAACATGTGGACATGGATTTTGAAAATTCTAGAGAGAATTTTAAAAGCTTCAATAGAATTTCAACAATTTTGAGAGGGATTTGAAAAGTTTCAATGGGAATGGGAAGAATTGGGACAAAAATTGGAAAATTTTTAAGGGACTTTGAAAAAATTTCAACTGGAATTTTATCCATTTTTTGACGTGAAATTGTAAACATGTGGACATGGATTTTGAAAATTCTAGAGAGAATTTTAAAAGCTTCAACAGAATTTCAACAATTTTGAGAGGGATTTGAAAAGTTTCAATAGGAATGGGAAGAATTGGGACAAAAATTGGAAAATTTTTAAGGGACTTTGAAAAAATTTCAACTGGAATTTTAGCCATTTTTTGACGTGAAATTGTAAACATGTGGCCATGGATTTTGAAAATTCTAGAGAGAATTTTAAAAGCTTCAAGAGAATTTCAACCATTTTGAGAGGGATTTGAAAAGTTTCAATGGGAATGGGAAGAATTGGGACAAAAATTGGAAAATTTTTAAGGGACTTTGAAAAAATTTCAACTGGAATTTTAGCCATTTTTTGACGTGAAATTGTAAACATGTGGCCATGGATTTTGAAAATTCTAGAGAGAATTTTAAAAGCTTCAAGAGAATTTCAACAATTTTGAGAGGGATTTGAAAAGTTTCAATGGGAATGGGAAGAATTGGGACAAAAATTGGAAAATTTTTCAGGGACTTTGAAAAAATTTCAACTGGAATTTTAGCCATTTTTTGACGTGAAATTGTAAACATGTGGCCATGGATTTTGAAAATTCTAGAGAGAATTTTAAAAGCTTCAAGAGAATTTCAACAATTTGGAGAGGGATTTGAAAAGTTTCAATGGGAATGGGAAGAATTGGGACAAAAATTGGAAAATTTTTAAGGGACTTTGAAAAAATTTCAACTGGAATTTTAGCCATTTTTTGACGTGAAATTGTAAACATGTGGCCATGGATTTTGAAAATTCTAGAGAGAATTTAAAAGTTTCAACAGAATTTCAACAATTTTGAGAGGGATTTGAAAAGTTTCAATGGGAATGGGAAGAATTGGGACAAAAATTGGAAAATTTTTAAGGGACTTTGAAAAAATTTCAACTGGAATTTTAGCCATTTTTTGACGTGAAATTGTAAACATGTGGACATGGATTTTGAAAATTCTAGAGAGAATTTTAAAAGCTTCAACAGAATTTCAACAATTTTGAGAGGGATTTGAAAAGTTTCAATGGGAATGGGAAGAATTGGGACAAAAATTGGAAAATTTTTCAGGGACTTTGAAAAAATTTCAACTGGAATTTTAGCCATTTTTTGACGTGAAATTGTAAACATGTGGCCATGGATTTTGAAAATTCTAGAGAGAATTTTAAAAGCTTCAACAGAATTTCAACAATTTGGAGAGGGATTTGAAAAGTTTCAATGGGAATGGGAAGAATTGGGACAAAAATTGGAAAATTTTTAAGGGACTTTGAAAAAATTTCAACTGGAATTTTAGCCATTTTTTGACGTGAAATTGTAAACATGTGGCCATGGATTTTGAAAATTCTAGAGAGAATTTAAAAGTTTCAACAGAATTTCAACAATTTTGAGAGGGATTTGAAAAGTTTCAATGGGAATGGGAAGAATTGGGACAAAAATTGGAAAATTTTTAAGGGACTTTGAAAAATTTCAACTGGAATTTTAGCCATTTTTTTATGTGAAATTGTAAACATGTTGAAGTGGATTTTGAAAATTCTAGAGAGAATTTTAAAAGCTTCAACAGAATTTCAACAATTTTGAGAGGGATTTGAAAAGTTTCAATGGGAATGGGAAGAATTGGGACAAAAATTGGAAAATTTTGAAGGGACTTTGAAAAAATTTCAACTGGAATTTTAGCCATTTTTTGACGTGAAATTGTAAACATGTGGCCATGGATTTTGAAAATTCTAGAGAGAATTTTAAAAGCTTCAAGAGAATTTCAACAATTTTGAGAGGGATTTGAAAAGTTTCAATGGGAATGGGAAGAATTGGGACAAAAATTGGAAAATTTTTAAGGGACTTTGAAAAAATTTCAACTGGAATTTTAGCCATTTTTTGACGTGAAATTGTAAACATGTGGACATGGATTTTGAAAATTCTAGAGAGAATTTTAAAAGCTTCAAGAGAATTTCAACAATTTTGAGAGGGATTTGAAAAGTTTCAATGGGAATGGGAAGAATTGGGACAAAAATTGGAAAATTTTTAAGGGACTTTGAAAAAATTTCAACTGGAATTTTAGCCATTTTTTTATGTGAAATTGTAAACATGTGGACATGGATTTTGAAAATTCTAGAGAGAATTTTAAAAGCTTCAACAGAATTTCAACAATTTTGAGAGGGATTTGAAAAGTTTCAATGGGAATGGGAAGAATTGGGACAAAAATTGGAAAATTTTTCAGGGACTTTGAAAAAATTTCAACTGGAATTTTAGCCATTTTTTGACGTGAAATTGTAAACATGTGGACATGGATTTTGAAAATTCTAGAGAGAATTTTAAAAGCTTCAACAGAATTTCAACAATTTTGAGAGGGATTTGAAAAGTTTCAATGGGAATGGGAAGAATTGGGACAAAAATTGGAAAATTTTTCAGGGACTTTGAAAAAATTTCAACCTGGAATTTTAGCCATTTTTTGACGTGAAATTGTAAACATGTGGCCATGGATTTTGAAAATTCTAGAGAGAATTTTAAAAGCTTCAACAGAATTTCAACAATTTGGAGAGGGATTTGAAAAGTTTCAATGGGAATGGGAAGAATTGGGACAAAAATTGGAAAATTTTTAAGGGACTTTGAAAAAATTTCAACTGGAATTTTAGCCATTTTTTGACGTGAAATTGTAAACATGTGGCCATGGATTTTGAAAATTCTAGAGAGAATTTAAAAGTTTCAACAGAATTTCAACTATTTTGAGAGGGATTTGAAAAGTTTCAATGGGAATGGGAAGAATTGGGACAAAAATTGGAAAATTTTTAAGGGACTTTGAAAAAATTTCAACTGGAATTTTAGCCATTTTTTTATGTGAAATTGTAAACATGTTGAAGTGGATTTTGAAAATTCTAGAGAGAATTTTAAAAGCTTCAACAGAATTTCAACAATTTGGAGAGGGATTTGAAAAGTTTCAATGGGAATGGGAAGAATTGGGACAAAAATTGGAAAATTTTTAAGGGACTTTGAAAAAATTTCAACTGGAATTTTAGCCATTTTTTGACGTGAAATTGTAAACATGTGGCCATGGATTTTGAAAATTCTAGAGAGAATTTTAAAAGCTTCAAGAGAATTTCAACAATTTTGAGAGGGATTTGAAAAGTTTCAATGGGAATGGGAAGAATTGGGACAAAAATTGGAAAATTTTTAAGGGACTTTGAAAAAATTTCAACTGGAATTTTAGCCATTTTTTTATGTGAAATTGTAAACATGTGGACATGGATTTTGAAAATTCTAGAGAGAATTTTAAAAGCTTCAAGAGAATTTCAACAATTTTGAGAGGGATTTGAAAAGTTTCAATGGGAATGGGAAGAATTGGGACAAAAATTGGAAAATTTTTCAGGGACTTTGAAAAAATTTCAACTGGAATTTTAGCCATTTTTTGACGTGAAATTGTAAACATGTGGACATGGATTTTGAAAATTCTAGAGAGAATTTTAAAAGCTTCAACAGAATTTCAACAATTTTGAGAGGGATTTGAAAAGTTTCAATGGGAATGGGAAGAATTGGGACAAAAATGGGAAAATTTTTCAGGGACTTTGAAAAAATTTCAACTGGAATTTTAGCCATTTTTTGACGTGAAATTGTAAACATGTGGCCATGGATTTTGAAAATTCTAGAGAGAATTTTAAAAGCTTCAAGAGAATTTCAACAATTTTGAGAGGGATTTGAAAAGTTTCAATGGGAATGGGAAGAATTGGGACAAAAATTGGAAAATTTTTAAGGGACTTTGAAAAAATTTCAACTGGAATTTTAGCAATTTTTGACGTGAAATTGTAAACATGTGGACATGGATTTTGAAAATTCTAGAGAGAATTTTAAAAGCTTCAAGAGAATTTCAACAATTTTGAGAGGGATTTGAAAAGTTTCAATGGGAATGGGAAGAATTGGGACAAAAATTGGAAATTTTTAAGGGACTTTGAAAAAATTTCAACTGGAATTTTAGCATTTTTTTTACGTGAAATTGTAAACGTGTGGACATGGATTTTGAAAATTCTAGAGAGAATTTTAAAAGCTTCAAGAGAATTTCAACAATTTTGAGAGGGATTTGAAAAGTTTCAATGGGAATGGGAAGAATTGGGACAAAAATTGGAAAATTTTTCAGGGACTTTGAAAAAATTTCAACTGGAATTTTAGCCATTTTTTGACGTGAAATTGTAAACATGTGGACATGGATTTTGAAAATTCTAGAGAGAATTTTAAAAGCTTCAACAGAATTTCAACAATTTTGAGAGGGATTTGAAAAGTTTCAATGGGAATGGGAAGAATTGGGACAAAAATTGGAAAATTTTTAAGGGACTTTGAAAAAATGTCAACTGGAATTTTAGCAATTTTTGACGTGAAATTGTAAACATGTTGAAGTGGATTTTGAAAATTCTAGAGAGAATTTTAAAAGCTTCAACAGAATTTCAACAATTTTGAGAGGGATTTGAAAAGTTTCAAGGGGAATGGGAAGAATTGGGACAAAAATTGGAAAATTTTTCAGGGACTTTGAAAAAATTTCAACTGGAATTTTAGCCATTTTTTGACGTGAAATTGTAAACATGTGGACATGGATTTTGAAAATTCTAGAGAGAATTTTAAAAGCTTCAAGAGAATTTCAACAATTTTGAGAGGGATTTGAAAAGTTTCAATGGGAATGGGAAGAATTGGGACAAAAATTGGAAAATTTTTAAGGGACTTTGAAAAAATGTCAACTGGAATTTTAGCAATTTTTGACGTGAAATTGTAAACATGTGGCCATGGATTTTGAAAATTCTAGAGAGAATTTTAAAAGCTTCAAGAGAATTTCAACAATTTTGAGAGGGATTTGAAAAGTTTCAATGGGAATGGGAAGAATTGGGACAAAAATTGGAAAATTTTTAAGGGACTTTGAAAAAATTTCAACTGGAATTTTAGCAATTTTTTGACGTGAAATTGTAAACATGTGGACATGGATTTTGAAAATTCTAGAGAGAATTTTAAAAGCTTCAACAGAATTTCAACAATTTTGAGAGGGATTTGAAAAGTTTCAATGGGAATGGGAAGAATTGGGACAAAAATAGGAAAATTTTTCAGGGACTTTGAAAAAATGTCAACTGGAATTTTAGCAATTTTTGACGTGAAATTGTAAACATGTTGAAGTGGATTTTGAAAATTCTAGAGAGAATTTTAAAAGCTTCAACAGAATTTCAACAATTTTGAGAGGGATTTGAAAAGTTTCAATGGGAATGGGAAGAATTGGGACAAAAATTGGAAAATTTTTAAGGGACTTTGAAAAAATTTCAACTGGAATTTTAGCCATTTTTTGACGTGAAATTGTAAACATGTGCCCATGGATTTTGAAAATTCTAGAGAGAATTTTAAAAGCTTCAACAGAATTTCAACAATTTTGAGAGGGATTTGAAAAGTTTCAATGGGAATGGGAAGAATTGGGACAAAAATTGGAAAATTTTTAAGGGACTTTGAAAAAATTTCAACTGGAATTTTAGGAATTTTTTGACGTGAAATTGTAAACATGTGGACATGGATTTTGAACATTCTAGAGAGAATTTTAAAAGCTTCAAGAGAATTTCAACAATTTTGAGAGGGATTTGAAAAGTTTCAATGGGAATGGGAAGAATTGGGACAAAAATTGGAAAATTTTTAAGGGACTTTGAAAAAATTTCAACTGGAATTTTAGCCATTTTTTTATGTGAAATTGTAAATATGTGGCCATGGATTTTGAAAATTCTAGAGAGAATTTTAAAAGCTTCAACAGAATTTCAACAATTTTGAGAGGGATTTGAAAAGTTTCAATGGGAATGGGAAGAATTGGGACAAAAATTGGAAAATTTTTCAGGGACTTTGAAAAAATTTCAACTGGAATTTTAGCCATTTTTTGACGTGAAATTGTAAACATGTGGCCATGGATTTTGAACATTCTAGAGAGAATTTAAAAGTTTCAACAGAATTTCAACAATTTTGAGAGGGATTTGAAAAGTTTCAATGGGAATGGGAAGAATTGGGACAAAAATTGGAAAATTTTTAAGGGACTTTGAAAAAATTTCAACTGGAATTTTAGCCATTTTTTTATGTGAAATTGTAAACATGTGGCCATGGATTTTGAAAATTCTAGAGAGAATTTTAAAAGCTTCAACAGAATTTCAACAATTTTGAGAGGGATTTGAAAAGTTTCAATGGGAATGGGAAGAATTGGGACAAAAATTGGAAAATTTTTAAGGGACTTTGAAAAAATGTCAACTGGAATTTTAGCAATTTTTGACGTGAAATTGTAAACATGTGGCCATGGATTTTGAAAATTCTAGAGAGAATTTTAAAAGCTTCAAGAGAATTTCAACAATTTTGAGAGGGATTTGAAAAGTTTCAATGGGAATGGGAAGAATTGGGACAAAAATTGGAAAATTTTTAAGGGACTTTGAAAAAATTTCAACTGGAATTTTAGCAATTTTTTGACGTGAAATTGTAAACATGTGGACATGGATTTTGAAAATTCTAGAGAGAATTTTAAAAGCTTCAACAGAATTTCAACAATTTTGAGAGGGATTTGAAAAGTTTCAATGGGAATGGGAAGAATTGGGACAAAAATAGGAAAATTTTTCAGGGACTTTGAAAAAATGTCAACTGGAATTTTAGCAATTTTTGACGTGAAATTGTAAACATGTTGAAGTGGATTTTGAAAATTCTAGAGAGAATTTTAAAAGCTTCAACAGAATTTCAACAATTTTGAGAGGGATTTGAAAAGTTTCAATGGGAATGGGAAGAATTGGGACAAAAATTGGAAAATTTTTAAGGGACTTTGAAAAAATTTCAACTGGAATTTTAGCCATTTTTTGACGTGAAATTGTAAACATGTGCCCATGGATTTTGAAAATTCTAGAGAGAATTTTAAAAGCTTCAACAGAATTTCAACAATTTTGAGAGGGATTTGAAAAGTTTCAATGGGAATGGGAAGAATTGGGACAAAAATTGGAAAATTTTTAAGGGACTTTGAAAAAATTTCAACTGGAATTTTAGGAATTTTTTGACGTGAAATTGTAAACATGTGGACATGGATTTTGAACATTCTAGAGAGAATTTTAAAAGCTTCAAGAGAATTTCAACAATTTTGAGAGGGATTTGAAAAGTTTCAATGGGAATGGGAAGAATTGGGACAAAAATTGGAAAATTTTTAAGGGACTTTGAAAAAATTTCAACTGGAATTTTAGCCATTTTTTTATGTGAAATTGTAAATATGTGGCCATGGATTTTGAAAATTCTAGAGAGAATTTTAAAAGCTTCAACAGAATTTCAACAATTTTGAGAGGGATTTGAAAAGTTTCAATGGGAATGGGAAGAATTGGGACAAAAATTGGAAAATTTTTCAGGGACTTTGAAAAAATTTCAACTGGAATTTTAGCCATTTTTTGACGTGAAATTGTAAACATGTGGCCATGGATTTTGAACATTCTAGAGAGAATTTAAAAGTTTCAACAGAATTTCAACAATTTTGAGAGGGATTTGAAAAGTTTCAATGGGAATGGGAAGAATTGGGACAAAAATTGGAAAATTTTTAAGGGACTTTGAAAAAATTTCAACTGGAATTTTAGCCATTTTTTTATGTGAAATTGTAAACATGTGGCCATGGATTTTGAAAATTCTAGAGAGAATTTTAAAAGCTTCAACAGAATTTCAACAATTTTGAGAGGGATTTGAAAAGTTTCAATGGGAATGGGAAGAATTGGGACAAAAATTGGAAAATTTTTCAGGGACTTTGAAAAAATTTCAACTGGAATTTTAGCCATTTTTTGACGTGAAATTGTAAACATGTGGCCATGGATTTTGAAAATTCTAGAGAGAATTTTAAAAGCTTCAAGAGAATTTCAACAATTTTGAGAGGGATTTGAAAAGTTTCAATGGGAATGGGAAGAATTGGGACAAAAATTGGAAAATTTTTAAGGGACTTTGAAAAAATTTCAACTGGAAATTTAGGAATTTTTTGACGTGAAATTGTAAACATGTGGACATGGATTTTGAACATTCTAGAGAGAATTTTAAAAGCTTCAAGAGAATTTCAACAATTTTGAGAGGGATTTGAAAAGTTTCAATGGGAATGGGAAGAATTGGGACAAAAATTGGAAAATTTTTCAGGGACTTTGAAAAAATTTCAACTGGAATTTTAGCAATTTTTTGACGTGAAATTGTAAACATGTGGACATGGATTTTGAAAATTCTAGAGAGAATTTTAAAAGCTTCAACAGAATTTCAACAATTTTGAGAGGGATTTGAAAAGTTTCAATGGGAATGGGAAGAATTGGGACAAAAATTGGAAAATTTTGAAGGGACTTTGAAAAAATTTCAACTGGAATTTTAGCCATTTTTTGACGTGAAATTGTAAACATGTGGCCATGGATTTTGAAAATTCTAGAGAGAATTTTAAAAGCTTCAACAGAATTTCAACAATTTTGAGAGGGATTTGAAAAGTTTCAATGGGAATGGGAAGAATTGGGACAAAAATTGGAAAATTTTTAAGGGACTTTGAAAAAATTTCAACTGGAATTTTAGCAATTTTTGATGTGAAATTGTAAACATGTGGCCATGGATTTTGAAAATTCTAGAGAGAATTTTAAAAGCTTCAAGAGAATTTCAACAATTTTGAGAGGGATTTGAAAAGTTTCAATGGGAATGGGAAGAATTGGGACAAAAATTGGAAAATTTTTAAGGGACTTTGAAAAAATTTCAACTGGAATTTTAGCCATTTTTTGACGTGAAATTGTAAACATGTGGACATGGATTTTGAAAATTCTAGAGAGAATTTTAAAAGCTTCAAGAGAATTTCAACAATTTTGAGAGGGATTTGAAAAGTTTCAATGGGAATGGGAAGAATTGGGACAAAAATTGGAAAATTTTTAAGGGACTTTGAAAAAATTTCAACTGGAATTTTAGCCATTTTTTGACGTGAAATTGTAAACATGTGGCCATGGATTTTGAAAATTCTAGAGAGAATTTTAAAAGCTTCAAGAGAATTTCAACAATTTTGAGAGGGATTTGAAAAGTTTCAATGGGAATGGGAAGAATTGGGACAAAAATTGGAAAATTTTTCAGGGACTTTGAAAAAATTTCAACTGGAATTTTAGCCATTTTTTGACGTGAAATTGTAAACATGTGGCCATGGATTTTGAAAATTCTAGAGAGAAATTTAAAAGCTTCAAGAGAATTTCAACAATTTGGAGAGGGATTTGAAAAGTTTCAATGGGAATGGGAAGAATTGGGACAAAAATTGGAAAATTTTTAAGGGACTTTGAAAAAATTTCAACTGGAATTTTAGCCATTTTTTGACGTGAAATTGTAAACATGTGGACATGGATTTTGAAAATTCTAGAGAGAATTTTAAAAGCTTCAAGAGAATTTCAACAATTTTGAGAGGGATTTGAAAAGTTTCAATGGGAATGGGAAGAATTGGGACAAAAATTGGAAAATTTTTAAGGGACTTTGAAAAAATTTCAACTGGAATTTTAGCAATTTTTGACGTGAAATTGTAAACATGTTGAAGTGGATTTTGAAAATTCTAGAGAGAATTTTAAAAGCTTCAACAGAATTTCAACAATTTTGAGAGGGATTTGAAAAGTTTCAATGGGAATGGGAAGAATTGGGACAAAAATTGGAAAATTTTTCAGGGACTTTGAAAAAATTTCAACTGGAATTTTATCCATTTTTTGACGTGAAATTGTAAACATGTGGCCATGGATTTTGAACATTCTAGAGAGAATTTAAAAGTTTCAACAGAATTTCAACAATTTTGAGAGGGATTTGAAAAGTTTCAATGGGAATGGGAAGAATTGGGACAAAAATTGGAAAATTTTTCAGGGACTTTGAAAAAATTTCAACTGGAATTTTAGCCATTTTTGACGTGAAATTGTAAACATGTGGACATGGATTTTGAAAATTCTAGAGAGAAATTTAAAAGCTTCAAGAGAATTTCAACAATTTTGAGAGGGATTTGAAAAGTTTCAATGGGAATGGGAAGAATTGGGACAAAAATTGGAAAATTTTTAAGGGACTTTGAAAAAATTTCAACTGGAATTTTAGCCATTTTTTTATGTGAAATTGTAAACATGTGGACATGGATTTTGAAAATTCTAGAGAGAATTTTAAAAGCTTCAAGAGAATTTCAACAATTTGGAGAGGGATTTGAAAAGTTTCAATGGGAATGGGAAGAATTGGGACAAAAATTGGAAAATTTTTAAGGGACTTTGAAAACATTTCAACTGGAATTTTAGCCATTTTTTGACGTGAAATTGTAAACATGTGGACATGGATTTTGAAAATTCTAGAGAGAATTTTAAAAGCTTCAAGAGAATTTCAACAATTTTGAGAGGGATTTGAAAAGTTTCAATGGGAATGGGAAGAATTGGGACAAAAATTGGAAAATTTTTAAGGGACTTTGAAAAAATTTCAACTGGAATTTTAGCCATTTTTTGACGTGAAATTGTAAACATGTGGACATGGATTTTGAAAATTCTAGAGAGAATTTTAAAAGCTTCAACAGAATTTCAACAATTTTGAGAGGGATTTGAAAAGTTTCAATGGGAATGGGAAGAATTGGGACAAAAATTGGAAAATTTTTCAGGGACTTTGAAAAAATTTCAACTGGAATTTTATCCATTTTTTTACGTGAAATTGTAAACATGTGGACATGGATTTTGAAAATTCTAGAGAGAATTTTAAAAGCTTCAAGAGAATTTCAACAATTTTGAGAGGGATTTGAAAAGTTTCAATGGGAATGGGAAGAATTGGGACAAAAATTGGAAAATTTTTCAGGGACTTTGAAAAAATTTCAACTGGAATTTTAGCCATTTTTTGACGTGAAATTGTAAACATGTGGCCATGGATTTTGAAAATTCTAGAGAGAATTTTAAAAGCTTCAAGAGAATTTCAACAATTTTGAGAGGGATTTGAAAAGTTTCAATGGGAATGGGAAGAATTGGGACAAAAATTGGAAAATTTTTAAGGGACTTTGAAAAAATTTCAACTGGAATTTTAGCCATTTTTGACGTGAAATTGTAAACATGTGGACATGGATTTTGAAAATTCTAGAGAGAAATTTAAAAGCTTCAAGAGAATTTCAACAATTTTGAGAGGGATTTGAAAAGTTTCAATGGGAATGGGAAGAATTGGGACAAAAATTGGAAAATTTTTAAGGGACTTTGAAAAAATTTCAACTGGAATTTTAGCCATTTTTTTATGTGAAATTGTAAACATGTGGACATGGATTTTGAAAATTCTAGAGAGAATTTTAAAAGCTTCAAGAGAATTTCAACAATTTTGAGAGGGATTTGAAAAGTTTCAATGGGAATGGGAAGAATTGGGACAAAAATTGGAAAATTTTTAAGGGACTTTGAAAACATTTCAACTGGAATTTTAGCCATTTTTTGACGTGAAATTGTAAACATGTGGACATGGATTTTGAAAATTCTAGAGAGAATTTTAAAAGCTTCAAGAGAATTTCAACAATTTTGAGAGGGATTTGAAAAGTTTCAATGGGAATGGGAAGAATTGGGACAAAAATTGGAAAATTTTTAAGGGACTTTGAAAAAATTTCAACTGGAATTTTAGCCATTTTTTTACGTGAAATTGTAAACATGTGGACATGGATTTTGAAAATTCTAGAGAGAATTTTAAAAGCTTCAACAGAATTTCAACAATTTTGAGAGGGATTTGAAAAGTTTCAATGGGAATGGGAAGAATTGGGACAAAAATTGGAAAATTTTTAAGGGACTTTGAAAAAATTTCAACTGGAATTTTAGCAATTTTTGACGTGAAATTGTAAACATGTTGAAGTGGATTTTGAAAATTCTAGAGAGAATTTTAAAAGCTTCAACAGAATTTCAACAATTTTGAGAGGGATTTGAAAAGTTTCAATGGGAATGGGAAGAATTGGGACAAAAATTGGAAAATTTTTCAGGGACTTTGAAAAAATTTCAACTGGAATTTTATCCATTTTTTGACGTGAAATTGTAAACATGTGGCCATGGATTTTGAACATTCTAGAGAGAATTTAAAAGTTTCAACAGAATTTCAACAATTTTGAGAGGGATTTGAAAAGTTTCAATGGGAATGGGAAGAATTGGGACAAAAATTGGAAAATTTTTCAGGGACTTTGAAAAAATTTCAACTGGAATTTTAGCCATTTTTGACGTGAAATTGTAAACATGTGGACATGGATTTTGAAAATTCTAGAGAGAAATTTAAAAGCTTCAAGAGAATTTCAACAATTTTGAGAGGGATTTGAAAAGTTTCAATGGGAATGGGAAGAATTGGGACAAAAATTGGAAAATTTTTAAGGGACTTTGAAAAAATTTCAACTGGAATTTTAGCCATTTTTTTATGTGAAATTGTAAACATGTGGACATGGATTTTGAAAATTCTAGAGAGAATTTTAAAAGCTTCAAGAGAATTTCAACAATTTGGAGAGGGATTTGAAAAGTTTCAATGGGAATGGGAAGAATTGGGACAAAAATTGGAAAATTTTTAAGGGACTTTGAAAACATTTCAACTGGAATTTTAGCCATTTTTTGACGTGAAATTGTAAACATGTGGACATGGATTTTGAAAATTCTAGAGAGAATTTTAAAAGCTTCAAGAGAATTTCAACAATTTTGAGAGGGATTTGAAAAGTTTCAATGGGAATGGGAAGAATTGGGACCAAAATTGGAAAATTTTTAAGGGACTTTGAAAAAATTTCAACTGGAATTTTAGCCATTTTTTGACGTGAAATTGTAAACATGTGGACATGGATTTTGAAAATTCTAGAGAGAATTTTAAAAGCTTCAAGAGAATTTCAACAATTTGGAGAGGGATTTGAAAAGTTTCAATGGGAATGGGAAGAATTGGGACAAAAATTGGAAAATTTTTAAGGGACTTTGAAAAAATTTCAACTGGAATTTTAGCAATTTTTTTATGTGAAATTGTAAACATGTGGACATGGATTTTGAAAATTCTAGAGAGAATTTTAAAAGCTTCAACAGAATTTCAACAATTTTGAGAGGGATTTGAAAAGTTTCAATGGGAATGGGAAGAATTGGGACAAAAATTGGAAAATTTTTAAGGGACTTTGAAAAAATTTCAACTGGAATTTTAGCCATTTTTTGACGTGAAATTGTAAACATGTGGCCATGGATTTTGAAAATTCTAGAGAGAATTTTAAAAGCTTCAACAGAATTTCTACAATTTTGAGAGGGATTTGAAAAGTTTCAATGGGAATGGGAAGAATTGGGACAAAAATTGGAAAATTTTTAAGGGACTTTGAAAAAATTTCAACTGGAATTTTAGCCATTTTTTGACGTGAAATTGTAAACATGTGGCCATGGATTTTGAAAATTCTAGAGAGAATTTTAAAAGCTTCAACAGAATTTCTACAATTTTGAGAGGGATTTGAAAAGTTTCAATGGGAATGGGAAGAATTGGGACAAAAATTGGAAAATTTTTAAGGGACTTTGAAAAAATTTCAACTGGAATTTTAGCCATTTTTTGACGTGAAATTGTAAACATGTGGCCATGGATTTTGAAAATTCTAGAGAGAATTTTAAAAGCTTCAACAGAATTTCAACAATTTTGAGAGGGATTTGAAAAGTTTCAATGGGAATGGGAAGAATTGGGACAAAAATTGGAAAATTTTTAAGGGACTTTGAAAAAATTTCAACTGGAATTTTAGCCATTTTTTGACGTGAAATTGTAAACATGTGGCCATGGATTTTGAAAATTCTAGAGAGAATTTTAAAAGCTTCAAGAGAATTTCAACAATTTTGAGAGGGATTTGAAAAGTTTCAATGGGAATGGGAAGAATTGGGACAAAAATTGGAAAATTTTTAAGGGACTTTGAAAAAATTTCAACTGGAATTTTAGCCATTTTTTGACGTGAAATTGTAAACATGTGGACATGGATTTTGAAAATTCTAGAGAGAATTTTAAAAGCTTCAACAGAATTTCAACAATTTTGAGAGGGATTTGAAAAGTTTCAATGGGAATGGGAAGAATTGGGACAAAAATTGGAAAATTTTTAAGGGACTTTGAAAAAATTTCAACTGGAATTTTAGCAATTTTTGACGTGAAATTGTAAACATGTTGAAGTGGATTTTGAAAATTCTAGAGAGAATTTTAAAAGCTTCAACAGAATTTCAACAATTTTGAGAGGGATTTGAAAAGTTTCAATGGGAATGGGAAGAATTGGGACAAAAATTGGAAAATTTTTCAGGGACTTTGAAAAAATTTCAACTGGAATTTTAGCCATTTTTTGACGTGAAATTGTAAACATGTGGCCATGGATTTTGAAAATTCTAGAGAGAATTTTAAAAGCTTCAAGAGAATTTCAACAATTTTGAGAGGGATTTGAAAAGTTTCAATGGGAATGGGAAGAATTGGGACAAAAATTGGAAAATTTTTAAGGGACTTTGAAAAAATTTCAACTGGAATTTTAGCAATTTTTGACGTGAAATTGTAAACATGTGGACATGGATTTTGAAAATTCTAGAGAGAATTTTAAAAGCTTCAAGAGAATTTCAACAATTTTGAGAGGGATTTGAAAAGTTTCAATGGGAATGGGAAGAATTGGGACAAAAATTGGAAAATTTTTAAGGGACTTTGAAAAAATTTCAACTGGAATTTTAGCATTTTTTTTACGTGAAATTGTAAACGTGTGGACATGGATTTTGAAAATTCTAGAGAGAATTTTAAAAGCTTCAAGAGAATTTCAACAATTTTGAGAGGGATTTGAAAAGTTTCAATGGGAATGGGAAGAATTGGGACAAAAATTGGAAAATTTTTCAGGGACTTTGAAAAAATTTCAACTGGAATTTTAGCCATTTTTTGACGTGAAATTGTAAACATGTGGACATGGATTTTGAAAATTCTAGAGAGAATTTTAAAAGCTTCAACAGAATTTCAACAATTTTGAGAGGGATTTGAAAAGTTTCAATGGGAATGGGAAGAATTGGGACAAAAATTGGAAAATTTTTAAGGGACTTTGAAAAAATGTCAACTGGAATTTTAGCAATTTTTGACGTGAAATTGTAAACATGTTGAAGTGGATTTTGAAAATTCTAGAGAGAATTTTAAAAGCTTCAACAGAATTTCAACAATTTTGAGAGGGATTTGAAAAGTTTCAATGGGAATGGGAAGAATTGGGACAAAAATTGGAAAATTTTTCAGGGACTTTGAAAAAATTTCAACTGGAATTTTAGCCATTTTTTGACGTGAAATTGTAAACATGTGGACATGGATTTTGAAAATTCTAGAGAGAATTTTAAAAGCTTCAAGAGAATTTCAACAATTTTGAGAGGGATTTGAAAAGTTTCAATGGGAATGGGAAGAATTGGGACAAAAATTGGAAAATTTTTAAGGGACTTTGAAAAAATGTCAACTGGAATTTTAGCAATTTTTGACGTGAAATTGTAAACATGTGGCCATGGATTTTGAAAATTCTAGAGAGAATTTTAAAAGCTTCAAGAGAATTTCAACAATTTTGAGAGGGATTTGAAAAGTTTCAATGGGAATGGGAAGAATTGGGACAAAAATTGGAAAATTTTTAAGGGACTTTGAAAAAATTTCAACTGGAATTTTAGCAATTTTTTGACGTGAAATTGTAAACATGTGGACATGGATTTTGAAAATTCTAGAGAGAATTTTAAAAGCTTCAACAGAATTTCAACAATTTTGAGAGGGATTTGAAAAGTTTCAATGGGAATGGGAAGAATTGGGACAAAAATAGGAAAATTTTTCAGGGACTTTGAAAAAATGTCAACTGGAATTTTAGCAATTTTTGACGTGAAATTGTAAACATGTTGAAGTGGATTTTGAAAATTCTAGAGAGAATTTTAAAAGCTTCAACAGAATTTCAACAATTTTGAGAGGGATTTGAAAAGTTTCAATGGGAATGGGAAGAATTGGGACAAAAATTGGAAAATTTTTAAGGGACTTTGAAAAAATTTCAACTGGAATTTTAGCCATTTTTTGACGTGAAATTGTAAACATGTGCCCATGGATTTTGAAAATTCTAGAGAGAATTTTAAAAGCTTCAACAGAATTTCAACAATTTTGAGAGGGATTTGAAAAGTTTCAATGGGAATGGGAAGAATTGGGACAAAAATTGGAAAATTTTTAAGGGACTTTGAAAAAATTTCAACTGGAATTTTAGCCATTTTTTTACGTGAAATTGTAAACATGTGGACATGGATTTTGAACATTCTAGAGAGAATTTTAAAAGCTTCAAGAGAATTTCAACAATTTTGAGAGGGATTTGAAAAGTTTCAATGGGAATGGGAAGAATTGGGACAAAAATTGGAAAATTTTTAAGGGACTTTGAAAAAATTTCAACTGGAATTTTAGCCATTTTTTTATGTGAAATTGTAAATATGTGGCCATGGATTTTGAAAATTCTAGAGAGAATTTTAAAAGCTTCAACAGAATTTCAACAATTTTGAGAGGGATTTGAAAAGTTTCAATGGGAATGGGAAGAATTGGGACAAAAATTGGAAAATTTTTCAGGGACTTTGAAAAAATTTCAACTGGAATTTTAGCCATTTTTTGACGTGAAATTGTAAACATGTGGCCATGGATTTTGAACATTCTAGAGAGAATTTAAAAGTTTCAACAGAATTTCAACAATTTTGAGAGGGATTTGAAAAGTTTCAATGGGAATGGGAAGAATTGGGACAAAAATTGGAAAATTTTTAAGGGACTTTGAAAAAATTTCAACTGGAATTTTAGCCATTTTTTTATGTGAAATTGTAAACATGTGGCCATGGATTTTGAAAATTCTAGAGAGAATTTTAAAAGCTTCAACAGAATTTCAACAATTTTGAGAGGGATTTGAAAAGTTTCAATGGGAATGGGAAGAATTGGGACAAAAATTGGAAAATTTTTCAGGGACTTTGAAAAAATTTCAACTGGAATTTTAGCCATTTTTTGACGTGAAATTGTAAACATGTGGCCATGGATTTTGAAAATTCTAGAGAGAATTTTAAAAGCTTCAAGAGAATTTCAACAATTTTGAGAGGGATTTGAAAAGTTTCAATGGGAATGGGAAGAATTGGGACAAAAATTGGAAAATTTTTAAGGGACTTTGAAAAAATTTCAACTGGAAATTTAGGAATTTTTTGACGTGAAATTGTAAACATGTGGACATGGATTTTGAACATTCTAGAGAGAATTTTAAAAGCTTCAAGAGAATTTCAACAATTTTGAGAGGGATTTGAAAAGTTTCAATGGGAATGGGAAGAATTGGGACAAAAATTGGAAAATTTTTCAGGGACTTTGAAAAAATTTCAACTGGAATTTTAGCAATTTTTTGACGTGAAATTGTAAACATGTGGACATGGATTTTGAAAATTCTAGAGAGAATTTTAAAAGCTTCAACAGAATTTCAACAATTTTGAGAGGGATTTGAAAAGTTTCAATGGGAATGGGAAGAATTGGGACAAAAATTGGAAAATTTTGAAGGGACTTTGAAAAAATTTCAACTGGAATTTTAGCCATTTTTTGACGTGAAATTGTAAACATGTGGCCATGGATTTTGAAAATTCTAGAGAGAATTTTAAAAGCTTCAACAGAATTTCAACAATTTTGAGAGGGATTTGAAAAGTTTCAATGGGAATGGGAAGAATTGGGACAAAAATTGGAAAATTTTTAAGGGACTTTGAAAAAATTTCAACTGGAATTTTAGCAATTTTTGATGTGAAATTGTAAACATGTGGCCATGGATTTTGAAAATTCTAGAGAGAATTTTAAAAGCTTCAAGAGAATTTCAACAATTTTGAGAGGGATTTGAAAAGTTTCAATGGGAATGGGAAGAATTGGGACAAAAATTGGAAAATTTTTAAGGGACTTTGAAAAAATTTCAACTGGAATTTTAGCCATTTTTTGACGTGAAATTGTAAACATGTGGACATGGATTTTGAAAATTCTAGAGAGAATTTTAAAAGCTTCAAGAGAATTTCAACAATTTTGAGAGGGATTTGAAAAGTTTCAATGGGAATGGGAAGAATTGGGACAAAAATTGGAAAATTTTTAAGGGACTTTGAAAAAATTTCAACTGGAATTTTAGCCATTTTTTGACGTGAAATTGTAAACATGTGGCCATGGATTTTGAAAATTCTAGAGAGAATTTTAAAAGCTTCAAGAGAATTTCAACAATTTTGAGAGGGATTTGAAAAGTTTCAATGGGAATGGGAAGAATTGGGACAAAAATTGGAAAATTTTTAAGGGACTTTGAAAAAATTTCAACTGGAATTTTAGCCATTTTTTGACGTGAAATTGTAAACATGTGGCCATGGATTTTGAAAATTCTAGAGAGAAATTTAAAAGCTTCAAGAGAATTTCAACAATTTGGAGAGGGATTTGAAAAGTTTCAATGGGAATGGGAAGAATTGGGACAAAAATTGGAAAATTTTTAAGGGACTTTGAAAAAATTTCAACTGGAATTTTAGCCATTTTTTGACGTGAAATTGTAAACATGTGGACATGGATTTTGAAAATTCTAGAGAGAATTTTAAAAGCTTCAAGAGAATTTCAACAATTTTGAGAGGGATTTGAAAAGTTTCAATGGGAATGGGAAGAATTGGGACAAAAATTGGAAAATTTTTCAGGGACTTTGAAAAAATTTCAACTGGAATTTTAGCCATTTTTTGACGTGAAATTGTAAACATGTGGCCATGGATTTTGAAAATTCTAGAGAGAATTTTAAAAGCTTCAAGAGAATTTCAACAATTTGGAGAGGGATTTGAAAAGTTTCAATGGGAATGGGAAGAATTGGGACAAAAATTGGAAAATTTTTAAGGGACTTTGAAAAAATTTCAACTGGAATTTTAGCCATTTTTGACGTGAAATTGTAAACATGTGGACATGGATTTTGAAAATTCTAGAGAGAAATTTAAAAGCTTCAAGAGAATTTCAACAATTTTGAGAGGGATTTGAAAAGTTTCAATGGGAATGGGAAGAATTGGGACAAAAATTGGAAAATTTTTAAGGGACTTTGAAAAAATTTCAACTGGAATTTTAGCCATTTTTTTATGTGAAATTGTAAACATGTGGACATGGATTTTGAAAATTCTAGAGAGAATTTTAAAAGCTTCAAGAGAATTTCAACAATTTTGAGAGGGATTTGAAAAGTTTCAATGGGAATGGGAAGAATTGGGACAAAAATTGGAAAATTTTTAAGGGACTTTGAAAAAATTTCAACTGGAATTTTAGCCATTTTTTGACGTGAAATTGTAAACATGTTGAAGTGGATTTTGAAAATTCTAGAGAGAATTTTAAAAGCTTCAAGAGAATTTCAACAATTTTGAGAGGGATTTGAAAAGTTTCAATGGGAATGGGAAGAATTGGGACAAAAATTGGAAAATTTTTAAGGGACTTTGAAAAAATTTCAACTGGAATTTTAGCCATTTTTTTATGTGAAATTGTAAACATGTGGACATGGATTTTGAAAATTCTAGAGAGAATTTTAAAAGCTTCAAGAGAATTTCAACAATTTTGAGAGGGATTTGAAAAGTTTCAATGGGAATGGGAAGAATTGGGACAAAAATTGGAAAATTTTTAAGGGACTTTGAAAAAATTTCAACTGGAATTTTAGCCATTTTTTTATGTGAAATTGTAAACATGTGGACATGGATTTTGAAAATTCTAGAGAGAATTTTAAAAGCTTCAACAGAATTTCAACAATTTTGAGAGGGATTTGAAAAGTTTCAATGGGAATGGGAAGAATTGGGACAAAAATTGGAAAATTTTTAAGGGACTTTGAAAAAATTTCAACTGGAATTTTAGCCATTTTTTTACGTGAAATTGTAAACATGTGGACATGGATTTTGAAAATTCTAGAGAGAATTTTAAAAGCTTCAACAGAATTTCAACAATTTTGAGAGGGATTTGAAAAGTTTCAATGGGAATGGGAAGAATTGGGACAAAAATTGGAAAATTTTTAAGGGACTTTGAAAAAATTTCAACTGGAATTTTAGCAATTTTTGACGTGAAATTGTAAACATGTTGAAGTGGATTTTGAAAATTCTAGAGAGAATTTTAAAAGCTTCAACAGAATTTCAACAATTTTGAGAGGGATTTGAAAAGTTTCAATGGGAATGGGAAGAATTGGGACAAAAATTGGAAAATTTTTCAGGGACTTTGAAAAAATTTCAACTGGAATTTTATCCATTTTTTGACGTGAAATTGTAAACATGTGGCCATGGATTTTGAACATTCTAGAGAGAATTTAAAAGTTTCAACAGAATTTCAACAATTTTGAGAGGGATTTGAAAAGTTTCAATGGGAATGGGAAGAATTGGGACAAAAATTGGAAAATTTTTCAGGGACTTTGAAAAAATTTCAACTGGAATTTTAGCCATTTTTGACGTGAAATTGTAAACATGTGGACATGGATTTTGAAAATTCTAGAGAGAAATTTAAAAGCTTCAAGAGAATTTCAACAATTTTGAGAGGGATTTGAAAAGTTTCAATGGGAATGGGAAGAATTGGGACAAAAATTGGAAAATTTTTAAGGGACTTTGAAAAAATTTCAACTGGAATTTTAGCCATTTTTTTATGTGAAATTGTAAACATGTGGACATGGATTTTGAAAATTCTAGAGAGAATTTTAAAAGCTTCAAGAGAATTTCAACAATTTGGAGAGGGATTTGAAAAGTTTCAATGGGAATGGGAAGAATTGGGACAAAAATTGGAAAATTTTTAAGGGACTTTGAAAACATTTCAACTGGAATTTTAGCCATTTTTTGACGTGAAATTGTAAACATGTGGACATGGATTTTGAAAATTCTAGAGAGAATTTTAAAAGCTTCAAGAGAATTTCAACAATTTTGAGAGGGATTTGAAAAGTTTCAATGGGAATGGGAAGAATTGGGACCAAAATTGGAAAATTTTTAAGGGACTTTGAAAAAATTTCAACTGGAATTTTAGCCATTTTTTGACGTGAAATTGTAAACATGTGGACATGGATTTTGAAAATTCTAGAGAGAATTTTAAAAGCTTCAAGAGAATTTCAACAATTTGGAGAGGGATTTGAAAAGTTTCAATGGGAATGGGAAGAATTGGGACAAAAATTGGAAAATTTTTCAGGGACTTTGAAAAAATTTCAACTGGAATTTTAGCAATTTTTTTATGTGAAATTGTAAACATGTGGCCATGGATTTTGAAAATTCTAGAGAGAATTTTAAAAGCTTCAACAGAATTTCAACAATTTTGAGAGGGATTTGAAAAGTTTCAATGGGAATGGGAAGAATTGGGACAAAAATTGGAAAATTTTTAAGGGACTTTGAAAAAATTTCAACTGGAATTTTAGCCATTTTTTGACGTGAAATTGTAAACATGTGGCCATGGATTTTGAAAATTCTAGAGAGAATTTTAAAAGCTTCAACAGAATTTCTACAATTTTGAGAGGGATTTGAAAAGTTTCAATGGGAATGGGAAGAATTGGGACAAAAATTGGAAAATTTTTAAGGGACTTTGAAAAAATTTCAACTGGAATTTTAGCCATTTTTTGACGTGAAATTGTAAACATGTGGCCATGGATTTTGAAAATTCTAGAGAGAATTTTAAAAGCTTCAACAGAATTTCTACAATTTTGAGAGGGATTTGAAAAGTTTCAATGGAATGGGAAGAATTGGGACAAAAATTGGAAAATTTTTAAGGGACTTTGAAAAAATTTTCAACTGGAATTTTAGCCATTTTTTGACGTGAAATTGTAAACATGTGGCCATGGATTTTGAAAATTCTAGAGAGAATTTTAAAAGCTTCAACAGAATTTCAACAATTTTGAGAGGGATTTGAAAAGTTTCAATGGGAATGGGAAGAATTGGGACAAAAATTGGAAAATTTTTAAGGGACTTTGAAAAAATTTCAACTGGAATTTTAGCCATTTTTTGACGTGAAATTGTAAACATGTGGCCATGGATTTTGAAAATTCTAGAGAGAATTTTAAAAGCTTCAAGAGAATTTCAACAATTTTGAGAGGGATTTGAAAAGTTTCAATGGGAATGGGAAGAATTGGGACAAAAATTGGAAAATTTTTAAGGGACTTTGAAAAAATTTCAACTGGAATTTTAGCCATTTTTTGACGTGAAATTGTAAACATGTGGACATGGATTTTGAAAATTCTAGAGAGAATTTTAAAAGCTTCAACAGAATTTCAACAATTTTGAGAGGGATTTGAAAAGTTTCAATGGGAATGGGAAGAATTGGGACAAAAATTGGAAAATTTTTAAGGGACTTTGAAAAAATTTCAACTGGAATTTTAGCAATTTTTGACGTGAAATTGTAAACATGTTGAAGTGGATTTTGAAAATTCTAGAGAGAATTTTAAAAGCTTCAACAGAATTTCAACAATTTTGAGAGGGATTTGAAAAGTTTCAATGGGAATGGGAAGAATTGGGACAAAAATTGGAAAATTTTTAAGGGACTTTGAAAAAATTTCAACTGGAATTTTAGCCATTTTTTGACGTGAAATTGTAAACATGTGGCCATGGATTTTGAAAATTCTAGAGAGAATTTTAAAAGCTTCAAGAGAATTTCAACAATTTTGAGAGGGATTTGAAAAGTTTCAATGGGAATGGGAAGAATTGGGACAAAAATTGGAAAATTTTTAAGGGACTTTGAAAAAATTTCAACTGGAATTTTAGCAATTTTTGACGTGAAATTGTAAACATGTGGCCATGGATTTTGAAAATTCTAGAGAGAATTTTAAAAGCTTCAAGAGAATTTCAACAATTTTGAGAGGGATTTGAAAAGTTTCAATGGGAATGGGAAGAATTGGGACAAAAATTGGAAAATTTTTAAGGGACTTTGAAAAAATTTCAACTGGAATTTTAGCATTTTTTTTACGTGAAATTGTAAACGTGTGGACATGGATTTTGAAAATTCTAGAGAGAATTTTAAAAGCTTCAAGAGAATTTCAACAATTTTGAGAGGGATTTGAAAAGTTTCAATGGGAATGGGAAGAATTGGGACAAAAATTGGAAAATTTTTCAGGGACTTTGAAAAAATTTCAACTGGAATTTTAGCCATTTTTTGACGTGAAATTGTAAACATGTGGACATGGATTTTGAAAATTCTAGAGAGAATTTTAAAAGCTTCAACAGAATTTCAACAATTTTGAGAGGGATTTGAAAAGTTTCAATGGGAATGGGAAGAATTGGGACAAAAATTGGAAAATTTTTAAGGGACTTTGAAAAAATGTCAACTGGAATTTTAGCAATTTTTGACGTGAAATTGTAAACATGTTGAAGTGGATTTTGAAAATTCTAGAGAGAATTTTAAAAGCTTCAACAGAATTTCAACAATTTTGAGAGGGATTTGAAAAGTTTCAAGGGGAATGGGAAGAATTGGGACAAAAATTGGAAAATTTTTAAGGGACTTTGAAAAAATTGCAACTGGAATTTTAGGAATTTTTTGACGTGAAATTGTAAACATGTGGACATGGATTTTGAACATTCTAGAGAGAATTTTAAAAGCTTCAAGAGAATTTCAACAATTTTGAGAGGGATTTGAAAAGTTTCAATGGGAATGGGAAGAATTGGGACAAAAATTGGAAAATTTTTAAGGGACTTTGAAAAAATGTCAACTGGAATTTTAGCAATTTTTGACGTGAAATTGTAAACATGTGGCCATGGATTTTGAAAATTCTAGAGAGAATTTTAAAAGCTTCAAGAGAATTTCAACAATTTTGAGAGGGATTTGAAAAGTTTCAATGGGAATGGGAAGAATTGGGACAAAAATTGGAAAATTTTTAAGGGACTTTGAAAAAATTTCAACTGGAATTTTAGCAATTTTTTGACGTGAAATTGTAAACATGTGGACATGGATTTTGAAAATTCTAGAGAGAATTTTAAAAGCTTCAACAGAATTTCAACAATTTTGAGAGGGATTTGAAAAGTTTCAATGGGAATGGGAAGAATTGGGACAAAAATAGGAAAATTTTTCAGGGACTTTGAAAAAATGTCAACTGGAATTTTAGCAATTTTTGACGTGAAATTGTAAACATGTTGAAGTGGATTTTGAAAATTCTAGAGAGAATTTTAAAAGCTTCAACAGAATTTCAACAATTTTGAGAGGGATTTGAAAAGTTTCAATGGGAATGGGAAGAATTGGGACAAAAATTGGAAAATTTTTAAGGGACTTTGAAAAAATTTCAACTGGAATTTTAGCCATTTTTTGACATGAAATTGTAAACATGTGCCCATGGATTTTGAAAATTCTAGAGAGAATTTTAAAAGCTTCAACAGAATTTCAACAATTTTGAGAGGGATTTGAAAAGTTTCAATGGGAATGGGAAGAATTGGGACAAAAATTGGAAAATTTTTAAGGGACTTTGAAAAAATTTCAACTGGAATTTTAGGAATTTTTTGACGTGAAATTGTAAACATGTGGACATGGATTTTGAACATTCTAGAGAGAATTTTAAAAGCTTCAAGAGAATTTCAACAATTTTGAGAGGGATTTGAAAAGTTTCAATGGGAATGGGAAGAATTGGGACAAAAATTGGAAAATTTTTAAGGGACTTTGAAAAAATTTCAACTGGAATTTTAGCCATTTTTTTATGTGAAATTGTAAATATGTGGCCATGGATTTTGAAAATTCTAGAGAGAATTTTAAAAGCTTCAACAGAATTTCAACAATTTTGAGAGGGATTTGAAAAGTTTCAATGGGAATGGGAAGAATTGGGACAAAAATTGGAAAATTTTTCAGGGACTTTGAAAAAATTTCAACTGGAATTTTAGCCATTTTTTGACGTGAAATTGTAAACATGTGGCCATGGATTTTGAACATTCTAGAGAGAATTTAAAAGTTTCAACAGAATTTCAACAATTTTGAGAGGGATTTGAAAAGTTTCAATGGAATGGGAAGAATTGGGACAAAAATTGGAAAATTTTTAAGGGACTTTGAAAAAATTTCAACTGGAATTTTAGCCATTTTTTTATGTGAAATTGTAAACATGTGGCCATGGATTTTGAAAATTCTAGAGAGAATTTTAAAAGCTTCAACAGAATTTCAACAATTTTGAGAGGGATTTGAAAAGTTTCAATGGAATGGGAAGAATTGGGACAAAAATTGGAAAATTTTTCAGGGACTTTGAAAAAATTTCAACTGGAATTTTAGCAATTTTTTGACGTGAAATTGTAAACATGTGGCCATGGATTTTGAAAATTCTAGAGAGAATTTTAAAAGCTTCAAGAGAATTTCAACAATTTTGAGAGGGATTTGAAAAGTTTCAATGGGAATGGGAAGAATTGGGACAAAAATTGGAAAATTTTTTAAGGGACTTTGAAAAAATTTCAACTGGAAATTTAGGAATTTTTTGACGTGAAATTGTAAACATGTGGACATGGATTTTGAACATTCTAGAGAGAATTTTAAAAGCTTCAAGAGAATTTCAACAATTTTGAGAGGGATTTGAAAAGTTTCAATGGGAATGGGAAGAATTGGGACAAAAATTGGAAAATTTTTAAGGGACTTTGAAAAAATTTCAACTGGAATTTTAGCAATTTTTGACGTGAAATTGTAAACATGTTGAAGTGGATTTTGAAAATTCTAGAGAGAATTTTAAAAGCTTCAAGAGAATTTCAACAATTTTGAGAGGGATTTGAAAAGTTTCAATGGGAATGGGAAGAATTGGGACAAAAATTGGAAAATTTTTAAGGGACTTTGAAAAAATTTCAACTGGAATTTTAGCCATTTTTTGACGTGAAATTGTAAACATGTGGCCATGGATTTTGAAAATTCTAGAGAGAATTTTAAAAGCTTCAAGAGAATTTCAACAATTTTGAGAGGGATTTGAAAAGTTTCAATGGGAATGGGAAGAATTGGGACAAAAATTGGAAAATTTTTCAGGGACTTTGAAAAAATTTCAACTGGAATTTTAGCCATTTTTTTATGTGAAATTGTAAACATGTGGACATGGATTTTGAAAATTCTAGAGAGAATTTTAAAAGCTTCAAGAGAATTTCAACAATTTGGAGAGGGATTTGAAAAGTTTCAATGGGAATGGGAAGAATTGGGACAAAAATTGGAAAATTTTTAAGGGACTTTGAAAACATTTCAACTGGAATTTTAGCCATTTTTTGACGTGAAATTGTAAACATGTGGACATGGATTTTGAAAATTCTAGAGAGAATTTTAAAAGCTTCAAGAGAATTTCAACAATTTTGAGAGGGATTTGAAAAGTTTCAATGGGAATGGGAAGAATTGGGACAAAAATTGGAAAATTTTTAAGGGACTTTGAAAAAATTTCAACTGGAATTTTAGCCATTTTTTGACGTGAAATTGTAAACATGTGGCCATGGATTTTGAAAATTCTAGAGAGAATTTTAAAAGCTTCAACAGAATTTCAACAATTTTGAGAGGGATTTGAAAAGTTTCAATGGGAATGGGAAGAATTGGGACAAAAATTGGAAAACTTTTAAGGGACTTTGAAAAAATGTCAACTGGAATTTTAGCCATTTTTTTATGTGAAATTGTAAACATGTGGCCATGGATTTTGAAAATTCTAGAGAGAATTTTAAAAGCTTCAACAGAATTTCAACAATTTGGAGAGGGATTTGAAAAGTTTCAATGGGAATGGGAAGAATTGGGACAAAAATTGGAAAATTTTTAAGGGACTTTGAAAAAATTTCAACTGGAATTTTAGCCATTTTTTGACGTGAAATTGTAAACATGTGGACATGGATTTTGAAAATTCTAGAGAGAAATTTAAAAGCTTCAACAGAATTTCAACAATTTGGAGAGGGATTTGAAAAGTTTCAATGGGAATGGGAAGAATTGGGACAAAAATTGGAAAATTTTTAAGGGACTTTGAAAAAATTTCAACTGGAATTTTAGCCATTTTTTTATGTGAAATTGTAAACATGTGGACATGGATTTTGAAAATTCTAGAGAGAAATTTAAAAGCTTCAAGAGAATTTCAACAATTTTGAGAGGGATTTGAAAAGTTTCAATGGGAATGGGAAGAATTGGGACAAAAATTGGAAAATTTTTAAGGGACTTTGAAAAAATTTCAACTGGAATTTTAGCCATTTTTTGACGTGAAATTGTAAACATGTTGAAGTGGATTTTGAAAATTCTAGAGAGAATTTTAAAAGCTTCAAGAGAATTTCAACAATTTGGAGAGGGATTTGAAAAGTTTCAATGGGAATGGGAAGAATTGGGACAAAAATTGGAAAATTTTTAAGGGACTTTGAAAAAATTTCAACTGGAATTTTAGCCATTTTTTTATGTGAAATTGTAAACATGTGGCCATGGATTTTGAAAATTCTAGAGAGAATTTTAAAAGCTTCAAGAGAATTTCAACAATTTTGAGAGGGATTTGAAAAGTTTCAATGGGAATGGGAAGAATTGGGACAAAAATTGGAAAATTTTTAAGGGACTTTGAAAAAATTTCAACTGGAATTTTAGCCATTTTTTTATGTGAAATTGTAAACATGTGGCCATGGATTTTGAAAATTCTAGAGAGAATTTTAAAAGCTTCAAGAGAATTTCAACAATTTTGAGAGGGATTTGAAAAGTTTCAATGGGAATGGGAAGAATTGGGACAAAAATTGGAAAATTTTTCAGGGACTTTGAAAAAATTTCAACTGGAATTTTAGCCATTTTTGACGTGAAATTGTAAACATGTGGCCATGGATTTTGAAAATTCTAGAGAGAATTTTAAAAGTTTCAAGAGAATTTCAACAATTTTGAGAGGGATTTGAAAAGTTTCAATGGGAATGGGAAGAATTGGGACAAAAATTGGAAAACTTATAAGGGACTTTGAAAAAATTTCAACTGGAATTTTAGCCATTTTTTGACGTGAAATTGTAAACATGTGGCCATGGATTTTGAAAATTCTAGAGAGAATTTTAAAAGCTTCAACAGAATTTCTACAATTTTGAGAGGGATTTGAAAAGTTTCAATGGGAATGGGAAGAATTGGGACAAAAATTGGAAAATTTTTAAGGGACTTTGAAAAAATTTCAACTGGAATTTTAGCCATTTTTTGACGTGAAATTGTAAACATGTGGACATGGATTTTGAAAATTCTAGAGAGAAATTTAAAAGCTTCAAGAGAATTTCAACAATTTTGAGAGGGATTTGAAAAGTTTCAATGGGAATGGGAAGAATTGGGACAAAAATTGGAAAATTTTTAAGGGACTTTGAAAAAATTTCAACTGGAATTTTAGCCATTTTTTGACGTGAAATTGTAAACATGTTGAAGTGGATTTTGAAAATTCTAGAGAGAATTTTAAAAGCTTCAAGAGAATTTCAACAATTTTGAGAGGGATTTGAAAAGTTTCAATGGGAATGGGAAGAATTGGGACAAAAATTGGAAAATTTTTAAGGGACTTTGAAAAAATTTCAACTGGAAATTTAGGAATTTTTTGACGTGAAATTGTAAACATGTGGACATGGATTTTGAACATTCTAGAGAGAATTTTAAAAGCTTCAAGAGAATTTCAACAATTTTGAGAGGGATTTGAAAGTTTCAATGGGAATGGGAAGAATTGGGACAAAAATTGGAAAATTTTTCAGGGACTTTGAAAAAATTTCAACTGGAATTTTAGCCATTTTTTGACGTGAAATTGTAAACGTGTGGACATGGATTTTGAAAATTCTAGAGAGAATTTTAAAAGCTTCAAGAGAATTTCAACAATTTGGAGAGGGATTTGAAAAGTTTCAATGGGAATGGGAAGAATTGGGACAAAAATTGGAAAATTTTTCAGGGACTTTGAAAAAATTTCAACTGGAATTTTAGCCATTTTTTGACGTGAAATTGTAAACATGTGGACATGGATTTTGAAAATTCTAGAGAGAATTTTAAAAGCTTCAAGAGAATTTCAACAATTTTGAGAGGGATTTGAAAAGTTTCAGTGGGAATGGGAAGAATTGGGACAAAAATTGGAAAATTTTTAAGGGACTTTGAAAAAATTTCAACTGGAAATTTAGGAATTTTTTGACGTGAAATTGTAAACATGTGGACATGGATTTTGAAAATTCTAGAGAGAATTTTAAAAGCTTCAAGAGAATTTCAACAATTTTGAGAGGGATTTGAAAAGTTTCAATGGGAATGGGAAGAATTGGGACAAAAATTGGAAAATTTTTAAGGGACTTTGAAAAAATTTCAACTGGAATTTTAGCAATTTTTTGACGTGAAATTGTAAACATGTGGACATGGATTTTGAAAATTCTAGAGAGAATTTTAAAAGCTTCAAGAGAATTTCAACAATTTTGAGAGGGATTTGAAAAGTTTCAATGGGAATGGGAAGAATTGGGACAAAAATTGGAAAATTTTTCAGGGACTTTGAAAAAATTTCAACTGGAATTTTAGCAATTTTTTGACGTGAAATTGTAAACATGTGGCCATGGATTTTGAAAATTCTAGAGAGAATTTTAAAAGCTTCAAGAGAATTTCAACAATTTTGAGAGGGATTTGAAAAGTTTCAATGGGAATGGGAAGAATTGGGACAAAAATTGGAAAATTTTTAAGGGACTTTGAAAAAATTTCAACTGGAATTTTAGCCATTTTTTGACGTGAAATTGTAAACGTGTGGACATGGATTTTGAAAATTCTAGAGAGAATTTTAAAAGCTTCAAGAGAATTTCAACAATTTGGAGAGGGATTTGAAAAGTTTCAATGGGAATGGGAAGAATTGGGACAAAAATTGGAAAATTTTTCAGGGACTTTGAAAAAATTTCAACTGGAATTTAGCCATTTTTTGACGTGAAATTGTAAACATGTGGACATGGATTTTGAAAATTCTAGAGAGAATTTTAAAAGCTTCAAGAGAATTTCAACAATTTTGAGAGGGATTTGAAAAGTTTCAGTGGGAATGGGAAGAATTGGGACAAAAATTGGAAAATTTTTAAGGGACTTTGAAAAATTTCAACTGGAATTTTAGCAATTTTTTGACGTGAAATTGTAAACATGTGGACATGGATTTTGAAAATTCTAGAGAGAATTTTAAAAGCTTCAAGAGAATTTCAACAATTTTGAGAGGGATTTGAAAAGTTTCAATGGGAATGGGAAGAATTGGGACAAAAATTGGAAAATTTTTAAGGGACTTTGAAAAAATTTCAACTGGAATTTTAGCCATTTTTTGACGTGAAATTGTAAACGTGTGGACATGGATTTTGAAAATTCTAGAGAGAATTTTAAAAGCTTCAAGAGAATTTCAACAATTTGGAGAGGGATTTGAAAAGTTTCAATGGGAATGGGAAGAATTGGGACAAAAATTGGAAAATTTTTCAGGGACTTTGAAAAAATTTCAACTGGAATTTTAGCCATTTTTTGACGTGAAATTGTAAACATGTGGACATGGATTTTGAAAATTCTAGAGAGAATTTTAAAAGCTTCAAGAGAATTTCAACAATTTTGAGAGGGATTTGAAAAGTTTCAGTGGGAATGGGAAGAATTGGGACAAAAATTGGAAAATTTTTAAGGGACTTTGAAAAATTTCAACTGGAAATTTAGGAATTTTTTGACGTGAAATTGTAAACATGTGGACATGGATTTTGAAAATTCTAGAGAGAATTTTAAAAGCTTCAAGAGAATTTCAACAATTTTGAGAGGGATTTGAAAAGTTTCAATGGGAATGGGAAGAATTGGGACAAAAATTGGAAAATTTTTAAGGGACTTTGAAAAAATTTCAACTGGAATTTTAGCCATTTTTTGACGTGAAATTGTAAACATGTGGACATGGATTTTGAAAATTCTAGAGAGAATTTTAAAAGCTTCAAGAGAATTTCAACAATTTTGAGAGGGATTTGAAAAGTTTCAATGGGAATGGGAAGAATTGGGACAAAAATTGGAAAATTTTTCAGGGACTTTGAAAAAATTTCAACTGGAATTTTAGCCATTTTTTGACGTGAAACTGTAAACATGTGGCCATGGATTTTGAAAATTCTAGAGAGAATTTTAAAAGCTTCAAGAGAATTTCAACAATTTTGAGAGGGATTTGAAAAGTTTCAATGGGAATGGGAAGAATTGGGACAAAAATTGGAAAATTTTTAAGGGACTTTGAAAAAATTTCAACTGGAATTTTAGCCATTTTTTGACGTGAAATTGTAAACATGTGGCCATGGATTTTGAAAATTCTAGAGAGAATTTTAAAAGCTTCAAGAGAATTTCAACAATTTGAGAGGGATTTGAAAAGTTTCAATGGGAATGGGAAGAATTGGGACAAAAATTGGAAAATTTTTAAGGGACTTTGAAAAAATTTCAACTGGAATTTTAGCCATTTTTTGACGTGAAATTGTAAACGTGTGGACATGGATTTTGAAAATTCTAGAGAGAATTTTAAAAGCTTCAAGAGAATTTCAACAATTTGGAGAGGGATTTGAAAAGTTTCAATGGGAATGGGAAGAATTGGGACAAAAATTGGAAAATTTTTCAGGGACTTTGAAAAAATTTCAACTGGAATTTTAGCCATTTTTTGACGTGAAATTGTAAACATGTGGACATGGATTTTGAAAATTCTAGAGAGAATTTTAAAAGCTTCAAGAGAATTTCAACAATTTTGAGAGGGATTTGAAAAGTTTCAGTGGGAATGGGAAGAATTGGGACAAAAATTGGAAAATTTTTAAGGGACTTTGAAAAATTTCAACTGGAAATTTAGGAATTTTTTGACGTGAAATTGTAAACATGTGGACATGGATTTTGAAAATTCTAGAGAGAATTTTAAAAGCTTCAAGAGAATTTCAACAATTTTGAGAGGGATTTGAAAAGTTTCAATGGGAATGGGAAGAATTGGGACAAAAATTGGAAAATTTTTAAGGGACTTTGAAAAAATTTCAACTGGAATTTTAGCCATTTTTTGACGTGAAATTGTAAACGTGTGGACATGGATTTTGAAAATTCTAGAGAGAATTTTAAAAGCTTCAAGAGAATTTCAACAATTTGGAGAGGGATTTGAAAAGTTTCAATGGGAATGGGAAGAATTGGGACAAAAATTGGAAAATTTTTCAGGGACTTTGAAAAAATTTCAACTGGAATTTTAGCCATTTTTTGACGTGAAATTGTAAACATGTGGACATGGATTTTGAAAATTCTAGAGAGAATTTTAAAAGCTTCAAGAGAATTTCAACAATTTTGAGAGGGATTTGAAAAGTTTCAGTGGGAATGGGAAGAATTGGGACAAAAATTGGAAAATTTTTAAGGGACTTTGAAAAAATTTCAACTGGAAATTTAGGAATTTTTTGACGTGAAATTGTAAACATGTGGACATGGATTTTGAAAATTCTAGAGAGAATTTTAAAAGCTTCAAGAGAATTTCAACAATTTTGAGAGGGATTTGAAAAGTTTCAATGGGAATGGGAAGAATTGGGACAAAAATTGGAAAATTTTTAAGGGACTTTGAAAAAATTTCAACTGGAATTTTAGCCATTTTTTGACGTGAAATTGTAAACGTGTGGACATGGATTTTGAAAATTCTAGAGAGAATTTTAAAAGCTTCAAGAGAATTTCAACAATTTGGAGAGGGATTTGAAAAGTTTCAATGGGAATGGGAAGAATTGGGACAAAAATTGGAAAATTTTTCAGGGACTTTGAAAAAATTTCAACTGGAATTTAGCCATTTTTTGACGTGAAATTGTAAACATGTGGACATGGATTTTGAAAATTCTAGAGAGAATTTTAAAAGCTTCAAGAGAATTTCAACAATTTTGAGAGGGATTTGAAAAGTTTCAGTGGGAATGGGAAGAATTGGGACAAAAATTGGAAAATTTTAAGGGACTTTGAAAAAATTTCAACTGGAAATTTAGGAATTTTTTGACGTGAAATTGTAAACATGTGGACATGGATTTTGAAAATTCTAGAGAGAATTTTAAAAGCTTCAAGAGAATTTCAACAATTTTGAGAGGGATTTGAAAAGTTTCAATGGGAATGGGAAGAATTGGGACAAAAATTGGAAAATTTTTAAGGGACTTTGAAAAAATTTCAACTGGAATTTTAGCCATTTTTTGACGTGAAATTGTAAACATGTGGACATGGATTTTGAAATTCTAGAGAGAATTTTAAAAGCTTCAAGAGAATTTCAACAATTTTGAGAGGGATTTGAAAAGTTTCAATGGGAATGGGAAGAATTGGGACAAAAATTGGAAAATTTTTCAGGGACTTTGAAAAAATTTCAACTGGAATTGGAATTTTAGCCATTTTTTGACGTGAAACTGTAAACATGTGGCCATGGATTTTGAAAATTCTAGAGAGAATTTTAAAAGCTTCAACAGAATTTCAACAATTTTGAGAGGGATTTGAAAAGTTTCAATGGGAATGGGAAGAATTGGGACAAAAATTGGAAAATTTTTAAGGGACTTTGAAAAAATTTCAACTGGAATTTTAGCCATTTTTTGACGTGAAATTGTAAACATGTGGCCATGGATTTTGAAAATTCTAGAGAGAATTTTAAAAGCTTCAACAGAATTTCAACAATTTTGAGAGGGATTTGAAAAGTTTCAGTGGGAATGGGAAGAATTGGGACAAAAATTGGAAATTTTTAAGGGACTTTGAAAAAATTTCAACTGGAATTTTAGCCATTTTTTGACGTGAAATTGTAAACATGTGGACATGGATTTTGAAAATTCTAGAGAGAATTTTAAAAGCTTCAACAGAATTTCTACAATTTTGAGAGGGATTTGAAAAGTTTCAATGGGAATGGGAAGAATTGGGACAAAAATTGGAAAATTTTGAAGGGACTTTGAAAAAATTTCAACTGGAATTTTAGCCATTTTTTGACGTGAAATTGTAAACATGTGCCCATGGATTTTGAAAATTCTAGAGAGAAATTTAAAAGCTTCAAGAGAATTTCAACAATTTTGAGAGGGATTTGAAAAGTTTCAATGGGAATGGGAAGAATTGGGACAAAAATTGGAAAATTTTTCAGGGACTTTGAAAAAATTTCAACTGGAATTTTAGCCATTTTTTGACGTGAAATTGTAAACGTGTGGACATGGATTTTGAACATTCTAGAGAGAATTTTAAAAGCTTCAAGAGAATTTCAACAATTTTGAGAGGGATTTGAAAAGTTTCAATGGGAATGGGAAGAATTGGGACAAAAATTGGAAAATTTTTCAGGGACTTTGAAAAAATTTCAACTGGAATTTTAGCCATTTTTTGACGTGAAATTGTAAACATGTGGACATGGATTTTGAAAATTCTAGAGAGAATTTTAAAAGCTTCAACAGAATTTCAACAATTTTGAGAGGGATTTGAAAAGTTTCAGTGGGAATGGGAAGAATTGGGACAAAAATTGGAAAATTTTTAAGGGACTTTGAAAAAATTTCAACTGGAATTTTAGCCATTTTTTGACGTGAAATTGTAAACATGTTGAAGTGGATTTTGAAAATTCTAGAGAGAATTTTAAAAGCTTCAAGAGAATTTCAACAATTTTGAGAGGGATTTGAAAAGTTTCAATGGGAATGGGAAGAATTGGGACAAAAATTGGAAAATTTTTAAGGGACTTTGAAAAAATTTCAACTGGAATTTTAGCCATTTTTTGACGTGAAATTGTAAACATGTGGACATGGATTTTGAAAATTCTAGAGAGAATTTTAAAAGCTTCAAGAGAATTTCAACAATTTTGAGAGGGATTTGAAAAGTTTCAATGGGAATGGGAAGAATTGGGACAAAAATTGGAAAATTTTGAAGGGACTTTGAAAAAATTTCAACTGGAATTTTAGCCATTTTTTGACGTGAAACTGTAAACATGTGGCCATGGATTTTGAAAATTCTAGAGAGAATTTTAAAAGCTTCAACAGAATTTCAACAATTTGGAGAGGGATTTGAAAAGTTTCAATGGGAATGGGAAGAATTGGGACAAAAATTGGAAAATTTTTAAGGGACTTT
>NW_028116842.1:0-28803 GCF_964273445.1 Streptopelia decaocto
TTGAAAAGTTTCAATGGGAATGGGAAGAATTGGGACAAAAATTGGAAAATTTTTAAGGGACTTTGAAAAATTTCAACTGGAATTTTAGCCATTTTTTTACGTGAAATTGTAAACATGTGGACATGGATTTTGAAAATTCTAGAGAGAATTTTAAAAGCTTCAAGAGAATTTCAACAATTTTGAGAGGGATTTGAAAAGTTTCAATGGGAATGGGAAGAATTGGGACAAAAATTGGAAAATTTTTAAGGGACTTTGAAAAAATTTCAACTGGAATTTTAGCAATTTTTACATGAAATTGTAAACATGTGGCCATGGATTTTGAAAATTCTAGAGAGAATTTTAAAAGCTTCAAGAGAATTTCAACAATTTTGAGAGGGATTTGAAAAGTTTCAATGGGAATGGGAAGAATTGGGACAAAAATGGGAAAATTTTTAAGGGACTTTGAAAAAATTTCAACTGGAATTTAGCCATTTTACGTGAAATTGTAAACATGTGGCCATGCATTTTGAAAATTCTAGAGAGAATTTTAAAAGCTTCAAGAGAATTTCAACAATTTGGAGAGGGATTTGAAAAGTTTCAATGGGAATGGGAAGAATTGGGACAAAAATTGGAAAATTTTTCAGGGACTTTGAAAAAATTTCAACTGGAATTTTAGCAATTTTTTGACGTGAAATTGTGAACATGTGGACATGGATTTTGAAAATTCTAGAGAGAATTTTAAAAGCTTCAACAGAATTTCAACAATTTTGAGAGGGATTTGAAAAGTTTCAATGGGAATGGGAAGAATTGGGACAAAAATTGGAAAAATTTTTAAGGGACTTTGAAAAATTTCAACTGGAATTTAGGAATTTTTTTACATGAAATTGTAAACATGTGGACATGGATTTTGAAAATTCTAGAGAGAATTTTAAAAGCTTCAAGAGAATTTCAACAATTTTTGAGAGGGATTTGAAAAGTTTCAATGGGAATGGGAAGAATTGGGACAAAAATGGGAAAATTTTTAAGGGACATTGAAAAAATTTCAACTGGAATTTTAGCCATTTTTTTTACGTGAAATTGTAAACATGTGGCCATGGATTTTGAAAATTCTAGAGAGAATTTTAAAAGCTTCAAGAGAATTTCAACAATTTTGAGAGGGATTTGAAAAGTTTCAATGGGAATGGGAAGAATTGGGACAAAAATTGGAAAATTTTTAAGGGACTTTGAAAAAATTCCACTGGAATTTTAGCAATTTTTTGACGTGAAATTGTGAACATGTGGACATGGATTTTGAAAATTCTAGAGAGAATTTTAAAAAGCTTCAACAGAATTTCAACAATTTTGAGAGGGATTTGAAAAGTTTCAATGGGAATGGGAAGAATTGGGACAAAAATTGGAAATTTTTCAGGGACTTTGAAAAATTTCAACTGGAATTTTAGCAATTTTTTAATGTGAAATTGTAAACATGTGGACATGGATTTTGAAAATTCTAGAGAGAATTTTAAAAGCTTCAACAGAATTTCAACAATTTTGAGAGGGATTTGAAAAGTTTCAATGGGAATGGGAAGAATTGGGACAAAAATGGGAAAATTTTTCAGGGACTTTGAAAAAATTTCCACTGGAATTTTAGCAATTTTTTGACGTGAAATTGTGAACATGTGGACGTGGATTTTGAAAATTCTAGAGAGAATTTTAAAAGCTTCAACAGAATTTCAACAATTTTGAGAGGGATTTGAAAAGTTTCAATGGGAATGGGAAGAATTGGGACAAAAATTGGAAATTTTTCAGGGACTTTGAAAAAATTTCAACTGGAATTTTAGCAATTTTTTTACATGAAATTGTAAACATGTGGACATGGATTTTGAAAATTCTAGAGAGAATTTTAAAAGCTTCAAGAGAATTTCAACAATTTTGAGAGGGATTTGAAAAGTTTCAATGGGAATGGGAAGAATTGGGACAAAAATTGGAAAATTTTTCAGGGACTTTGAAAAAATTTCAACTGGAATTTTAGCAATTTTTTACATGAAATTGTAAACATGTGGACATGGATTTTGAAAATTCTAGAGAGAATTTTAAAAGCTTCAAGAGAATTTCAACAATTTTGAGAGGGATTTGAAAAGTTTCAATGGGAATGGGAAGAATTGGGACAAAAATGGGAAAATTTTTAAGGGACTTAGAAAAAATTTCAACTGGAATTTTAGCCATTTTTGACGTGAAATTGTAAACATGTGGACATGGATTTTGAAAATTCTAGAGAGAATTTTAAAAGCTTCAAGAGAATTTCAACAATTTTGAGAGGGATTTGAAAAGTTTCAATGGGAATGGGAAGAATTGGGACAAAAATGGGAAAATTTTTAAGGGACTTTGAAAAAATTTCAACTGGAATTTTAGCCATTTTTTGACGTGAAATTGTAAACATGTGGACATGGACTTTGAAAATTCTAGAGAGAATTTTAAAAGCTTCAAGAGAATTTCAACAATTTTGAGAGGGATTTGAAAAGTTTCAATGGGAATGGGAAGAATTGGGACAAAAATGGGAAAATTTTTAAGGGACATTGAAAAAATTTCAACTGGAATTTTAGCCATTTTTTTTACGTGAAATTGTAAACATGTGGCCATGGATTTTGAAAATTCTAGAGAGAATTTAAAAGCTTCAACAGAATTTCAACAATTTTGAGAGGGATTTGAAAAGTTTCAATGGGAATGGGAAGAATTGGGACAAAAATTGGAAATTTTTAAGGGACTTTGAAAAAATTTCAACTGGAATTTTAGCAATTTTTTGACGTGAAATTGTAAACATGTGGACATGGATTTTGAAAATTCTAGAGAGAATTTTAAAAGCTTCAAGAGAATTTCAACAATTTTGAGAGGGATTTGAAAAGTTTCAATGGGAATGGGAAGAATTGGGACAAAAATTGGAAAATTTTTAAGGGACTTTGAAAAAATTTCAACTGGAATTTTAGCCATTTTTTTAAGTGAAATTGTAAACATGTGGACATGGATTTTGAAAATTCTAGAGAGAATTTTAAAAGCTTCAAGAGAATTTCAACAATTTGGAGATGGATTTGAAAAGTTTCAATGGGAATGGGAAGAATTGGGACAAAAATTGGAAAATTTTTAAGGGACTTTGAAAAAATTTCAACTGGAATTGTAGCCATTTTTTGACGTGAAATTGTAAACATGTGGACATGGATTTTGAAAATTCTAGAGAGAATTTTAAAAGCTTCAACAGAATTTCAACAATTTTGAGAGGGATTTGAAAAGTTTCAATGGGAATGGGAAGAATTGGGACAAAAATGGGAAAATTTTTAAGGGGAGTTTGAAAAAATTTCAACTGGAATTTTAGCCATTTTTTTACGTGAAATTGTAAACATGTGGCCATGGATTTTGAAAATTCTAGAGAGAATTTTAAAAGCTTCAACAGAATTTCAACAATTTTGAGAGGGATTTGAAAAGTTTCAATGGGAATGGAAGAATTGGGACAAAAATGGGAAAATTTTTAAGGGACTTTGAAAAAATTTCAACTGGAATTTTAGCATTTTTTTGACGTGAAATTGTAAACATGTGGACATGGATTTTGAAAATTCTAGAGAGAATTTTAAAAGCTTCAAGAGAATTTCAACAATTTTGAGAGGGATTTGAAAAGTTTCAATGGGAATGGGAAGAATTGGGACAAAAATTGGAAAATTTTTAAGGGACTTTGAAAAAATTTCAACTGGAATTTTAGCCATTTTTTGACGTGAAATTGTAAACATGTGGACATGGATTTTGAAAATTCTAGAGAGAATTTTAAAAGCTTCAAGAGAATTTCAACAATTTTGAGAGGGATTTGAAAAGTTTCAATGGGAATGGGAAGAATTGGGACAAAAATTGGAAAATTTTGAAGGACTTTGAAAAAATTTCAACTGGAATTTTAGCCATTTTTTGACGTGAAATTGTAAACATGTGGACATGGATTTTGAAAATTCTAGAGAGAATTTTAAAAGCTTCAAGAGAATTTCAACAATTTGGAGATGGATTTGAAAAGTTTCAATGGGAATGGGAAGAATTGGGACAAAAATTGGAAAATTTTTAAGGGACTTTGAAAAAATTTCAACTGGAATTGTAGCCATTTTTTGACGTGAAATTGTAAACATGTGGCCATGGATTTTGAAAATTCTAGAGAGAATTTTAAAAGCTTCAAGAGAATTTCAACAATTTTGAGAGGGATTTGAAAAGTTTCAATGGGAATGGGAAGAATTGGGACAAAAATTGGAAAATTTTTAAGGGAGTTTGAAAAAATTTCAACTGGAATTTTAGCCATTTTTTTTACGTGAAATTGTAAACATGTGGCCATGGATTTTGAAAATTCTAGAGAGAATTTTAAAAGCTTCAACAGAATTTCAACAATTTTGAGAGGGATTTGAAAAGTTTCAATGGGAATGGGAAGAATTGGGACAAAAATGGGAACATTTTTAAGGGACTTTGAAAAAAATTTCAACTGGAATTTTAGCATTTTTTTGACGTGAAATTGTAAACATGTGGACATGGATTTTGAAAATTCTAGAGAGAATTTTAAAAGCTTCAACAGAATTTCAACAATTCTGAGAGGGATTTGAAAAGTTTCAATGGGAATGGGAAGAATTGGGACAAAAATTGGAAAATTTTTAAGGGACTTTGAAAAAATTTCAACTGGAATTTTAGCCATTTTTTTACGTGAAATTGTAAACATGTGGACATGGATTTTGAAAATTCTAGAGAGAATTTTAAAAGCTTCAAGAGAATTTCAACAATTTTTGAGAGGGATTTGAAAAGTTTCAATGGAATGGGAAGAATTGGGACAAAAATTGGAAAATTTTTAAGGGACTTTGAAAAAATTTCAACTGGAATTTTAGCAATTTTTTACATGAAATTGTAAACATGTGGCCATGGATTTTGAAAATTCTAGAGAGAATTTTAAAAGCTTCAAGAGAATTTCAACAATTTTGAGAGGGATTTGAAAAGTTTCAATGGGAATGGGAAGAATTGGGACAAAAATGGGAAAATTTTTAAGGGACTTTGAAAAAATTTCAACTGGAATTTTAGCCAGTTTTTTATGTGAAATTGTAAACATGTGGCCATGGATTTTGAAAATTCTAGAGAGAATTTAAAAGCTTCAAGAGAATTTCAACAATTTTGAGAGGGATTTGAAAAGTTTCAATGGGAATGGGGAAGAATTGGGACAAAAATTGGAAAATTTTTTAAGGGACTTTGAAAAAATTTCAACTGGAATTTTAGCCATTTTTTGACGTGAAATTGTAAACATGTGGACATGGATTTTGAAAATTCTAGAGAGAATTTTAAAAGCTTCAAGAGAATTTCAACAATTTTGAGAGGGATTTGAAAAGTTTCAATGGGAATGGGAAGAATTGGGACAAAAATGGGAAATTTTTCAGGGACTTTGAAAAAATTTCAACTGGAATTTTAGCCATTTTTTGACGTGAAATTGTAAACATGTGGACATGGATTTTGAAAATTCTAGAGAGAATTTTAAAAGCTTCAAGAGAATTTCAACAATTTGGAGATGGATTGAAAAGTTTCAATGGGAATGGGAAGAATTGGGACAAAAATTGGAAAATTTTTAAGGGACTTTGAAAAAATTTCAACTGGAATTGTAGCCATTTTTTGACGTGAAATTGTAAACATGTGGACATGGATTTTGAAAATTCTAGAGAGAATTTTAAAAGCTTCAAGAGAATTTCAACAATTTTGAGAGGGATTTGAAAAGTTTCAATGGGAACGGGAAGAATTGGGACAAAAATGGGAAAATTTTTAAGGGAGTTTGAAAAAATTTCAACTGGAATTTTAGCCATTTTTTTTACGTGAAATTGTAAACATGTGGCCATGGATTTTGAAAATTCTAGAGAGAATTTTAAAAGCTTCAACAGAATTTCAACAATTTTGAGAGGGATTTGAAAAGTTTCAATGGGAATGGGAAGAATTGGGACAAAAATGGGAAAATTTTTAAGGGACTTTGAAAAAATTTCAACTGGAATTTTAGCATTTTTTTGACGTGAAATTGTAAACATGTGGACATGGATTTTGAAAATTCTAGAGAGAATTTTAAAAGCTTCAAGAGAATTTCAACAATTTTGAGAGGGATTTGAAAAGTTTCAATGGGAATGGGAAGAATTGGGACAAAAATTGGAAAATTTTTAAGGGACTTTGAAAAAATTTCAACTGGAATTTTAGCCATTTTTTGACGTGAAATTGTAAACATGTGGACATGGATTTTGAAAATTCTAGAGAGAATTTTAAAAGCTTCAAGAGAATTTCAACAATTTTGAGAGGGATTTGAAAAGTTTCAATGGGAATGGGAAGAATTGGGACAAAAATTGGAAAATTTTGAAGGGACTTTGAAAAAATTTCAACTGGAATTTTAGCCATTTTTTGACGTGAAATTGTAAACATGTGGACATGGATTTTGAAAATTCTAGAGAGAATTTTAAAAGCTTCAAGAGAATTTCAACAATTTGGAGATGGATTTGAAAAGTTTCAATGGGAATGGGAAGAATTGGGACAAAAATTGGAAAATTTTTAAGGGACTTTGAAAAAATTTCAACTGGAATTGTAGCCATTTTTTGACGTGAAATTGTAAACATGTGGACATGGATTTTGAAAATTCTAGAGAGAATTTTAAAAGCTTCAAGAGAATTTCAACAATTTTGAGAGGGATTTGAAAAGTTTCAATGGGAATGGGAAGAATTGGGACAAAAATGGGAAAATTTTTAAGGGAGTTTGAAAAAATTTCAACTGGAATTTTAGCCATTTTTTTTACGTGAAATTGTAAACATGTGGACATGGATTTTGAAAATTCTAGAGAGAATTTTAAAAGCTTCAACAGAATTTCAACAATTTTGAGAGGGATTTGAAAAGTTTCAATGGGAATGGGAAGAATTGGGACAAAAATGGGAAAATTTTTAAGGGACTTTGAAAAAATTTCAACTGGAATTTTAGCATTTTTTTGACGTGAAATTGTAAACATGTGGACATGGATTTTGAAAATTCTAGAGAGAATTTTAAAAGCTTCAACAGAATTTCAACAATTCTGAGAGGGATTTGAAAAGTTTCAATGGGAATGGGAAGAATTGGGACAAAAATTGGAAAATTTTTAAGGGACTTTGAAAAAATTTCAACTGGAATTTTAGCCATTTTTTTACGTGAAATTGTAAACATGTGGACATGGATTTTGAAAATTCTAGAGAGAATTTTAAAAGCTTCAAGAGAATTTCAACAATTTTGAGAGGGATTTGAAAAGTTTCAATGGGAATGGGAAGAATTGGGACAAAAATTGGAAAATTTTTAAGGGACTTTGAAAAAATTTCAACTGGAATTTTAGCAATTTTTTACATGAAATTGTAAACATGTGGCCATGGATTTTGAAAATTCTAGAGAGAATTTTAAAAGCTTCAAGAGAATTTCAACAATTTGGAGAGGGATTTGAAAAGTTTCAATGGGGATGGGAAGAATTGGGACAAAAATGGGAAAATTTTTAAGGGACTTTGAAAAAATTTCAACTGGAATTTTAGCCAGTTTTTTATGTGAAATTGTAAACATGTGGCCATGGATTTTGAAAATTCTAGAGAGAATTTTAAAAGCTTCAAGAGAATTTCAACAATTTTGAGAGGGATTTGAAAAGTTTCAATGGGAATGGGAAGAATTGGGACAAAAATGGGAAAATTTTTAAGGGACTTTGAAAAAATTTCAACTGGAATTTTAGCATTTTTTTGACGTGAAATTGTAAACATGTGGACATGGATTTTGAAAATTCTAGAGAGAATTTTAAAAGCTTCAAGAGAATTTCAACAATTTTGAGAGGGATTTGAAAAGTTTCAATGGGAATGGGAAGAATTGGGACAAAAATTGGAAAATTTTTAAGGGACTTTGAAAAAATTTCAACTGGAATTTTAGCAATTTTTTGATGTGAAATTGTAAACATGTGGACATGGATTTTGAAAATTCTAGAGAGAATTTTAAAAGCTTCAAGAGAATTTCAACAATTTTGAGAGGGATTTGAAAAGTTTCAATGGGAATGGGAAGAATTGGGACAAAAATTGGAAAATTTTTCAGGGACTTTGAAAAAATTTCAACTGGAATTTTAGCCATTTTTTGACGTGAAATTGTAAACATGTGGCCATGCATTTTGAAAATTCTAGAGAGAATTTTAAAAGCTTCAAGAGAATTTCAACAATTTTGAGAGGGATTTGAAAAGTTTCAATGGGAATGGGAAGAATTGGGACAAAAATTGGAAAATTTTTAAGGGACTTTGAAAAAATTTCAACTGGAATTTTAGCAATTTTTTGACGTGAAATTGTGAACATGTGGACATGGATTTTGAAAATTCTAGAGAGAATTTTAAAAGCTTCAACAGAATTTCAACAATTTTGAGAGGGATTTGAAAAGTTTCAATGGGAATGGGAAGAATTGGGACAAAAATTGGAAAATTTTTAAGGGACTTTGAAAAAATTTCAACTGGAATTTAGGAATTTTTTTACATGAAATTGTAAACATGTGGACATGGATTTTGAAAATTCTAGAGAGAATTTTAAAAGCTTCAAGAGAATTTCAACAATTTTGAGAGGGATTTGAAAAGTTTCAATGGGAATGGGAAGAATTGGGACAAAAATGGGAAAATTTTTAAGGGACATTGAAAAAATTTCAACTGGAATTTTAGCCATTTTTTTTACGTGAAATTGTAAACATGTGGCCATGGATTTTGAAAATTCTAGAGAGAATTTTAAAAGCTTCAAGAGAATTTCAACAATTTTGAGAGGGATTTGAAAAGTTTCAATGGGAATGGGAAGAATTGGGACAAAAATGGGAAAATTTTTAAGGGACTTTGAAAAAATTCCACTGGAATTTTAGCAATTTTTTGACGTGAAATTGTGAACATGTGGACATGGATTTTGAAAATTCTAGAGAGAATTTTAAAAGCTTCAACAGAATTTCAACAATTTTGAGAGGGATTTGAAAAGTTTCAATGGGAATGGGAAGAATTGGGACAAAAATTGGAAAATTTTTCAGGGACTTTGAAAAAATTTCAACTGGAATTTTAGCATTTTTTTTACGTGAAATTGTAAACATGTGGACATGGATTTTGAAAATTCTAGAGAGAATTTTAAAAGCTTCAAGAGAATTTCAACAATTTTGAGAGGGATTTGAAAAGTTTCAATGGGAATGGGAAGAATTGGGACAAAAATTGGAAAATTTTTAAGGGACATTGAAAAAATTTCAACTGGAATTTTAGCCATTTTTTTTACGTGAAATTGTAAACATGTGGCCATGGATTTTGAAAATTCTAGAGAGAATTTTAAAAGCTTCAAGAGAATTTCAACAATTTTGAGAGGGATTTGAAAAGTTTCAATGGGAATGGGAAGAATTGGGACAAAAATTGGAAAATTTTTAAGGGACTTTGAAAAAATTTCAACTGGAATTTTAGCCATTTTTTGACGTGAAATTGTAAACATGTGGACATGGATTTTGAAAATTCTAGAGAGAATTTTAAAAGCTTCAAGAGAATTTCAACAATTTTGAGAGGGATTTGAAAAGTTTCAATGGGAATGGGAAGAATTGGGACAAAAATGGGAAAATTTTTAAGGGACATTGAAAAAATTTCAACTGGAATTTTAGCCATTTTTTTTACGTGAAATTGTAAACATGTGGCCATGGATTTTGAAAATTCTAGAGAGAATTTTAAAAGCTTCAAGAGAATTTCAACAATTTTGAGAGGGATTTGAAAAGTTTCAATGGGAATGGGAAGAATTGGGACAAAAATTGGAAAATTTTTAAGGGACTTTGAAAAAATTCCACTGGAATTTTAGCAATTTTTTGACGTGAAATTATGAACATGTGGACATGGATTTTGAAAATTCTAGAGAGAATTTTAAAAGCTTCAACAGAATTTCAACAATTTGGAGATGGATTTGAAAAGTTTCAATGGGAATGGGAAGAATTGGGACAAAAATTGGAAAATTTTTAAGGGACTTTGAAAAAATTTCAACTGGAATTGTAGCCATTTTTTGACGTGAAATTGTAAACATGTGGACATGGATTTTGAAAATTCTAGAGAGAATTTTAAAAGCTTCAAGAGAATTTCAACAATTTTGAGAGGGATTTGAAAAGTTTCAATGGGAATGGGAAGAATTGGGACAAAAATGGGAAAATTTTTAAGGGAGTTTGAAAAAATTTCAACTGGAATTTTAGCCATTTTTTTTACGTGAAATTGTAAACATGTGGACATGGATTTTGAAAATTCTAGAGAGAATTTTAAAAGCTTCAACAGAATTTCAACAATTTTGAGAGGGATTTGAAAAGTTTCAATGGGAATGGGAAGAATTGGGACAAAAATGGGAAAATTTTTAAGGGACTTTGAAAAAATTTCAACTGGAATTTTAGCATTTTTTTGACGTGAAATTGTAAACATGTGGACATGGATTTTGAAAATTCTAGAGAGAATTTTAAAAGCTTCAACAGAATTTCAACAATTCTGAGAGGGATTTGAAAAGTTTCAATGGGAATGGGAAGAATTGGGACAAAAATTGGAAAATTTTTAAGGGACTTTGAAAAAATTTCAACTGGAATTTTAGCCATTTTTTTACGTGAAATTGTAAACATGTGGACATGGATTTTGAAAATTCTAGAGAGAATTTTAAAAGCTTCAAGAGAATTTCAACAATTTTGAGAGGGATTTGAAAAGTTTCAATGGGAATGGGAAGAATTGGGACAAAAATTGGAAAATTTTTAAGGGACTTTGAAAAAATTTCAACTGGAATTTTAGCAATTTTTTACATGAAATTGTAAACATGTGGCCATGGATTTTGAAAATTCTAGAGAGAATTTTAAAAGCTTCAAGAGAATTTCAACAATTTGGAGAGGGATTTGAAAAGTTTCAATGGGGATGGGAAGAATTGGGACAAAAATGGGAAAATTTTTAAGGGACTTTGAAAAAATTTCAACTGGAATTTTAGCCAGTTTTTTATGTGAAATTGTAAACATGTGGCCATGGATTTTGAAAATTCTAGAGAGAATTTTAAAAGCTTCAAGAGAATTTCAACAATTTTGAGAGGGATTTGAAAAGTTTCAATGGGAATGGGAAGAATTGGGACAAAAATGGGAAAATTTTTAAGGGACTTTGAAAAAATTTCAACTGGAATTTTAGCATTTTTTTGACGTGAAATTGTAAACATGTGGACATGGATTTTGAAAATTCTAGAGAGAATTTTAAAAGCTTCAAGAGAATTTCAACAATTTTGAGAGGGATTTGAAAAGTTTCAATGGGAATGGGAAGAATTGGGACAAAAATTGGAAAATTTTTAAGGGACTTTGAAAAAATTTCAACTGGAATTTTAGCAATTTTTTGATGTGAAATTGTAAACATGTGGACATGGATTTTGAAAATTCTAGAGAGAATTTTAAAAGCTTCAAGAGAATTTCAACAATTTTGAGAGGGATTTGAAAAGTTTCAATGGGAATGGGAAGAATTGGGACAAAAATGGGAAAATTTTTAAGGGACTTTGAAAAAATTTCAACTGGAATTTTAGCCATTTTTTTACGTGAAATTGTAAACATGTGGACATGGATTTTGAAAATTCTAGAGAGAATTTTAAAAGCTTCAAGAGAATTTCAACAATTTTGAGAGGGATTTGAAAAGTTTCAATGGGAATGGGAAGAATTGGGACAAAAATGGGAAAATTTTTAAGGGACTTTGAAAAAATTTCAACTGGAATTTTAGCCATTTTTACGTGAAATTGTAAACATGTGGCCATGCATTTTGAAAATTCTAGAGAGAATTTTAAAAGCTTCAAGAGAATTTCAACAATTTTGAGAGGGATTTGAAAAGTTTCAATGGGAATGGGAAGAATTGGGACAAAAATTGGAAAATTTTTAAGGGACTTTGAAAAAATTTCAACTGGAATTTTAGCAATTTTTTGACGTGAAATTGTGAACATGTGGACATGGATTTTGAAAATTCTAGAGAGAATTTTAAAAGCTTCAACAGAATTTCAACAATTTTGAGAGGGATTTGAAAAGTTTCAATGGGAATGGGAAGAATTGGGACAAAAATTGGAAAATTTTTAAGGGACTTTGAAAAAATTTCAACTGGAATTTAGGAATTTTTTTACATGAAATTGTAAACATGTGGACATGGATTTTGAAAATTCTAGAGAGAATTTTAAAAGCTTCAAGAGAATTTCAACAATTTTGAGAGGGATTTGAAAAGTTTCAATGGGAATGGGAAGAATTGGGACAAAAATGGGAAAATTTTTAAGGGACATTGAAAAAATTTCAACTGGAATTTTAGCCATTTTTTTTACGTGAAATTGTAAACATGTGGCCATGGATTTTGAAAATTCTAGAGAGAATTTTAAAAGCTTCAAGAGAATTTCAACAATTTTGAGAGGGATTTGAAAAGTTTCAATGGGAATGGGAAGAATTGGGACAAAAATGGGAAAATTTTTAAGGGACTTTGAAAAAATTCCACTGGAATTTTAGCAATTTTTTGACGTGAAATTGTGAACATGTGGACATGGATTTTGAAAATTCTAGAGAGAATTTTAAAAGCTTCAACAGAATTTCAACAATTTTGAGAGGGATTTGAAAAGTTTCAATGGGAATGGGAAGAATTGGGACAAAAATTGGAAAATTTTTCAGGGACTTTGAAAAAATTTCAACTGGAATTTTAGCATTTTTTTTACGTGAAATTGTAAACATGTGGACATGGATTTTGAAAATTCTAGAGAGAATTTTAAAAGCTTCAAGAGAATTTCAACAATTTTGAGAGGGATTTGAAAAGTTTCAATGGGAATGGGAAGAATTGGGACAAAAATTGGAAAATTTTTAAGGGACATTGAAAAAATTTCAACTGGAATTTTAGCCATTTTTTTTACGTGAAATTGTAAACATGTGGCCATGGATTTTGAAAATTCTAGAGAGAATTTTAAAAGCTTCAAGAGAATTTCAACAATTTTGAGAGGGATTTGAAAAGTTTCAATGGGAATGGGAAGAATTGGGACAAAAATTGGAAAATTTTTAAGGGACTTTGAAAAAATTTCAACTGGAATTTTAGCCATTTTTTGACGTGAAATTGTAAACATGTGGACATGGATTTTGAAAATTCTAGAGAGAATTTTAAAAGCTTCAAGAGAATTTCAACAATTTTGAGAGGGATTTGAAAAGTTTCAATGGGAATGGGAAGAATTGGGACAAAAATGGGAAAATTTTTAAGGGACATTGAAAAAATTTCAACTGGAATTTTAGCCATTTTTTTTACGTGAAATTGTAAACATGTGGCCATGGATTTTGAAAATTCTAGAGAGAATTTTAAAAGCTTCAAGAGAATTTCAACAATTTTGAGAGGGATTTGAAAAGTTTCAATGGGAATGGGAAGAATTGGGACAAAAATTGGAAAATTTTTAAGGGACTTTGAAAAAATTCCACTGGAATTTTAGCAATTTTTTGACGTGAAATTATGAACATGTGGACATGGATTTTGAAAATTCTAGAGAGAATTTTAAAAGCTTCAACAGAATTTCAACAATTTTGAGAGGGATTTGAAAAGTTTCAATGGGAATGGGAAGAATTGGGACAAAAATTGGAAAATTTTTCAGGGACTTTGAAAAAATTTCAACTGGAATTTTAGCAATTTTTTTACATGAAATTGTAAACATGTGGACATGGATTTTGAAAATTCTAGAGAGAATTTTAAAAGCTTCAACAGAATTTCAACAATTTTGAGAGGGATTTGAAAAGTTTCAATGGGAATGGGAAGAATTGGGACAAAAATTGGAAAATTTTTCAGGGACTTTGAAAAAATTTCCACTGGAATTTTAGCAATTTTTTGACGTGAAATTGTGAACATGTGGACGTGGATTTTGAAAATTCTAGAGAGAATTTTAAAAGCTTCAACAGAATTTCAACAATTTTGAGAGGGATTTGAAAAGTTTCAATGGGAATGGGAAGAATTGGGACAAAAATTGGAAAATTTTTCAGGGACTTTGAAAAAATTTCAACTGGAATTTTAGCAATTTTTTTACATGAAATTGTAAACATGTGGACATGGATTTTGAAAATTCTAGAGAGAATTTTAAAAGCTTCAAGAGAATTTCAACAATTTTGAGAGGGATTTGAAAAGTTTCAATGGGAATGGGAAGAATTGGGACAAAAATTGGAAAATTTTTCAGGGACTTTGAAAAAATTTCAACTGGAATTTTAGCATTTTTTTTACGTGAAATTGTAAACATGTGGACATGGATTTTGAAAATTCTAGAGAGAATTTTAAAAGCTTCAAGAGAATTTCAACAATTTTGAGAGGGATTTGAAAAGTTTCAATGGGAATGGGAAGAATTGGGACAAAAATGGGAAAATTTTTAAGGGACATTGAAAAAATTTCAACTGGAATTTTAGCCATTTTTTTTACGTGAAATTGTAAACATGTGGCCATGGATTTTGAAAATTCTAGAGAGAATTTTAAAAGCTTCAAGAGAATTTCAACAATTTGGAGAGGGATTTGAAAAGTTTCAATGGGAATGGGAAGAATTGGGACAAAAATTGGAAAATTTTTAAGGGACTTTGAAAAAATTTCAACTGGAATTTTAGCCATTTTTTGACGTGAAATTGTAAACATGTGGACATGGATTTTGAAAATTCTAGAGAGAATTTTAAAAGCTTCAAGAGAATTTCAACAATTTTGAGAGGGATTTGAAAAGTTTCAATGGGAATGGGAAGAATTGGGACAAAAATTGGAAAATTTTTCAGGGACTTTGAAAAAATTTCAACTGGAATTTTATCAATTTTTTGACGTGAAATTGTAAACATGTGGACATGGATTTTGAAAATTCTAGAGAGAATTTTAAAAGCTTCAAGAGAATTTCAACAATTTTGAGAGGGATTTGAAAAGTTTCAATGGGAATGGGAAGAATTGGGACAAAAATTGGAAAATTTTTCAGGGACTTTGAAAAAATTTCAACTGGAATTTTATCAATTTTTTGACGTGAAATTGTAAACATGTGGACATGGATTTTGAAAATTCTAGAGAGAATTTTAAAAGCTTCAAGAGAATTTCAACAATTTGGAGAGGGATTTGAAAAGTTTCAATGGGAATGGGAAGAATTGGGACAAAAATTGGAAAATTTTTCAGGGACTTAGAAAAAATTTCAACTGGAATTTTAGCAATTTTTTGACGTGAAATTGTAAACATGTGGACATGGATATGGAAAATTCTAGAGAGAATTTTAAAAGCTTCAACAGAATTTCAACACTTTTGAGAGGGATTTGAAAAGTTTCAATGGGAATGGGAAGAATTGGGACAAAAATTGGAAAATTTTTAAGGGACTTTGAAAAAATTTCAACTGGAATTTTAGCCATTTTTTTACGTGAAATTATAAACATGTGGACATGGATTTTGAAAATTCTAGAGAGAATTTTAAAAGCTTCAACAGAATTTCAACAATTTTGAGAGGGATTTGAAAAGTTTCAATGGGAATGGGAAGAATTGGGACAAAAATTGGAAAATTTTTAAGGGACTTTGAAAAAATTTCAACTGGAATTGTAGCCATTTTTTTTACGTGAAATTGTAAACATGTGGACATGGATTTTGAAAATTCTAGAGAGAATTTTAAAAGCTTCAAGAGAATTTCAACAATTTTGAGAGGGATTTGAAAAGTTTCAATGGGAATGGGAAGAATTGGGACAAAAATGGGAAAATTTTTAAGGGACATTGAAAAAATTTCAACTGGAATTTTAGCCATTTTTTTTACGTGAAATTGTAAACATGTGGCCATGGATTTTGAAAATTCTAGAGAGAATTTTAAAAGCTTCAAGAGAATTTCAACCATTTTGAGAGGGATTTGAAAAGTTTCAATGGGAATGGGAAGAATTGGGACAAAAATTGGAAAATTTTTAAGGGACTTTGAAAAAATTTCAACTGGAATTTTAGCCATTTTTTGACGTGAAATTGTAAACATGTGGACATGGATTTTGAAAATTCTAGAGAGAATTTTAAAAGCTTCAAGAGAATTTCAACAATTTTGAGAGGGATTTGAAAAGTTTCAATGGGAATGGGAAGAATTGGGACAAAAATTGGAAAATTTTTCAGGGACTTTGAAAAAATTTCAACTGGAATTTTAGCCATTTTTTGATGTGAAATTGTAAACATGTGGACATGGATTTTGAAAATTCTAGAGAGAATTTTAAAAGCTTCAAGAGAATTTCAACAATTTTGAGAGGGATTTGAAAAGTTTCAATGGGAATGGGAAGAATTGGGACAAAAATTGGAAAATTTTTCAGGGACTTTGAAAAAATTTCAACTGGAATTTTAGCAATTTTTTGACGTGAAATTGTAAACATGTGGACATGGATATGGAAAATTCTAGAGAGAATTTTAAAAGCTTCAACAGAATTTCAACACTTTTGAGAGGGATTTGAAAAGTTTCAATGGGAATGGGAAGAATTGGGACAAAAATTGGAAAATTTTTCAGGGACTTTGAAAAAATTTCAACTGGAATTTTAGCCATTTTTTGATGTGAAATTGTAAACATGTGGACATGGATTTTGAAAATTCTAGAGAGAATTTTAAAAGCTTCAACAGAATTTCAACAATTTTGAGAGGGATTTGAAAAGTTTCAATGGGAATGGGAAGAATTGGGACAAAAATTGGAAAATTTTTAAGGGACTTTGAAAAAATTTCAACTGGAATTTTAGCCATTTTTTGATGTGAAATTGTAAACATGTGGACATGGATTTTGAAAATTCTAGAGAGAATTTTAAAAGCTTCAAGAGAATTTCAACAATTTTGAGAGGGATTTGAAAAGTTTCAATGGGAATGGGAAGAATTGGGACAAAAATTGGAAAATTTTTAAGGGACATTGAAAAAATTTCAACTGGAATTTTAGCCATTTTTTTTACGTGAAATTGTAAACATGTGGCCATGGATTTTGAAAATTCTAGAGAGAATTTTAAAAGCTTCAAGAGAATTTCAACAATTTTGAGAGGGATTTGAAAAGTTTCAATGGGAATGGGAAGAATTGGGACAAAAATTGGAAAATTTTTAAGGGACTTTGAAAAAATTTCAACTGGAATTTTAGCCATTTTTTGACGTGAAATTGTAAACATGTGGACATGGATTTTGAAAATTCTAGAGAGAATTTTAAAAGCTTCAAGAGAATTTCAACAATTTTGAGAGGGATTTGAAAAGTTTCAATGGGAATGGGAAGAATTGGGACAAAAATGGGAAAATTTTTAAGGGACATTGAAAAAATTTCAACTGGAATTTTAGCCATTTTTTTTACGTGAAATTGTAAACATGTGGCCATGGATTTTGAAAATTCTAGAGAGAATTTTAAAAGCTTCAAGAGAATTTCAACAATTTTGAGAGGGATTTGAAAAGTTTCAATGGGAATGGGAAGAATTGGGACAAAAATTGGAAAATTTTTAAGGGACTTTGAAAAAATTCCAACTGGAATTTTAGCAATTTTTTGACGTGAAATTGTGAACATGTGGACATGGATTTTGAAAATTCTAGAGAGAATTTTAAAAGCTTCAAGAGAATTTCAACAATTTTGAGAGGGATTTGAAAAGTTTCAATGGGAATGGGAAGAATTGGGACAAAAATTGGAAAATTTTTCAGGGACTTTGAAAAAATTTCAACTGGAATTTTAGCAATTTTTTTACATGAAATTGTAAACATGTGGACATGGATTTTGAAAATTCTAGAGAGAATTTTAAAAGCTTCAAGAGAATTTCAACAATTTTGAGAGGGATTTGAAAAGTTTCAATGGGAATGGGAAGAATTGGGACAAAAATTGGAAAATTTTTCAGGGACTTTGAAAAAATTTCCACTGGAATTTTAGCAATTTTTTGACGTGAAATTGTGAACATGTGGACGTGGATTTTGAAAATTCTAGAGAGAATTTTAAAAGCTTCAACAGAATTTCAACAATTTTGAGAGGGATTTGAAAAGTTTCAATGGGAATGGGAAGAATTGGGACAAAAATTGGAAAATTTTTAAGGGACTTTGAAAAAATTTCAACTGGAATTTTAGCAATTTTTTTACATGAAATTGTAAACATGTGGACATGGATTTTGAAAATTCTAGAGAGAATTTTAAAAGCTTCAAGAGAATTTCAACAATTTTGAGAGGGATTTGAAAAGTTTCAATGGGAATGGGAAGAATTGGGACAAAAATTGGAAAATTTTTCAGGGACTTTGAAAAATTTCAACTGGAATTTTAGCATTTTTTTTACGTGAAATTGTAAACATGTGGACATGGATTTTGAAAATTCTAGAGAGAATTTTAAAAGCTTCAAGAGAATTTCAACAATTTTGAGAGGGATTTGAAAAGTTTCAATGGGAATGGGAAGAATTGGGACAAAAATGGGAAAATTTTTAAGGGACTTTGAAAAAATTTCAACTGGAATTTTAGCCATTTTTTTTACGTGAAATTGTAAACATGTGGCCATGGATTTTGAAAATTCTAGAGAGAATTTTAAAAGCTTCAAGAGAATTTCAACAATTTTGAGAGGGATTTGAAAAGTTTCAATGGGAATGGGAAGAATTGGGACAAAAATTGGAAAATTTTTAAGGGACTTTGAAAAAATTTCAACTGGAATTTTAGCCATTTTTTGACGTGAAATTGTAAACATGTGGACATGGATTTTGAAAATTCTAGAGAGAATTTTAAAAGCTTCAAGAGAATTTCAACAATTTTGAGAGGGATTTGAAAAGTTTCAATGGGAATGGGAAGAATTGGGACAAAAAATTGGAAAATTTTTCAGGGACTTTGAAAAAATTTCAACTGGAATTTTATCAATTTTTTGACGTGAAATTGTAAACATGTGGACATGGATTTTGAAAATTCTAGAGAGAATTTTAAAAGCTTCAAGAGAATTTCAACAATTTTGAGAGGGATTTGAAAAGTTTCAATGGGAATGGGAAGAATTGGGACAAAAATTGGAAAATTTTTCAGGGACTTTGAAAAAATTTCAACTGGAATTTTATCAATTTTTTGACGTGAAATTGTAAACATGTGGACATGGATTTTGAAAATTCTAGAGAGAATTTTAAAAGCTTCAAGAGAATTTCAACAATTTGGAGAGGGATTTGAAAAGTTTCAATGGGAATGGGAAGAATTGGGACAAAAATTGGAAAATTTTTCAGGGACTTAGAAAAAATTTCAACTGGAATTTTAGCAATTTTTTGACGTGAAATTGTAAACATGTGGACATGGATATGGAAAATTCTAGAGAGAATTTTAAAAGCTTCAACAGAATTTCAACACTTTTGAGAGGGATTTGAAAAGTTTCAATGGGAATGGGAAGAATTGGGACAAAAATTGGAAAATTTTTAAGGGACTTTGAAAAAATTTCAACTGGAATTTTAGCCATTTTTTTACGTGAAATTATAAACATGTGGACATGGATTTTGAAAATTCTAGAGAGAATTTTAAAAGCTTCAAGAGAATTTCAACAATTTTGAGAGGGATTTGAAAAGTTTCAATGGGAATGGGAAGAATTGGGACAAAAATTGGAAAATTTTTAAGGGACTTTGAAAAAATTTCAACTGGAATTTTAGCCATTTTTTTTACGTGAAATTGTAAACATGTGGCCATGGATTTTGAAAATTCTAGAGAGAATTTTAAAAGCTTCAAGAGAATTTCAACCATTTTGAGAGGGATTTGAAAAGTTTCAATGGGAATGGGAAGAATTGGGACAAAAATTGGAAAATTTTTAAGGGACTTTGAAAAAATTTCAACTGGAATTTTAGCCATTTTTTGACGTGAAATTGTAAACATGTGGACATGGATTTTGAAAATTCTAGAGAGAATTTTAAAAGCTTCAAGAGAATTTCAACAATTTTGAGAGGGATTTGAAAAGTTTCAATGGGAATGGGAAGAATTGGGACAAAAATTGGAAAATTTTTCAGGGACTTTGAAAAAATTTCAACTGGAATTTTAGCCATTTTTTGATGTGAAATTGTAAACATGTGGACATGGATTTTGAAAATTCTAGAGAGAATTTTAAAAGCTTCAAGAGAATTTCAACAATTTTGAGAGGGATTTGAAAAGTTTCAATGGGAATGGGAAGAATTGGGACAAAAATTGGAAAATTTTTCAGGGACTTTGAAAAAATTTCAACTGGAATTTTAGCAATTTTTTGACGTGAAATTGTAAACATGTGGACATGGATATGGAAAATTCTAGAGAGAATTTTAAAAGCTTCAACAGAATTTCAACACTTTTGAGAGGGATTTGAAAAGTTTCAATGGGAATGGGAAGAATTGGGACAAAAATTGGAAAATTTTTCAGGGACATTGAAAAAATTTCAACTGGAATTTTAGCCATTTTTTTTACGTGAAATTGTAAACATGTGGCCATGGATTTTGAAAATTCTAGAGAGAATTTTAAAAGCTTCAAGAGAATTTCAACAATTTGGAGAGGGATTTGAAAAGTTTCAATGGGAATGGGAAGAATTGGGACAAAAATTGGAAAATTTTTAAGGGACTTTGAAAAAATTCCACTGGAATTTTAGCAATTTTTTGACGTGAAATTGTGAACATGTGGACATGGATTTTGAAAATTCTAGAGAGAATTTTAAAAGCTTCAAGAGAATTTCAACAATTTTGAGAGGGATTTGAAAAGTTTCAATGGGAATGGGAAGAATTGGGACAAAAATTGGAAAATTTTTCAGGGACTTTGAAAAAATTTCAACTGGAATTTTAGCAATTTTTTTACATGAAATTGTAAACATGTGGACATGGATTTTGAAAATTCTAGAGAGAATTTTAAAAGCTTCAACAGAATTTCAACAATTTTGAGAGGGATTTGAAAAGTTTCAATGGGAATGGGAAGAATTGGGACAAAAATTGGAAAATTTTTCAGGGACTTTGAAAAAATTTCCACTGGAATTTTAGCAATTTTTTGACGTGAAATTGTGAACATGTGGACGTGGATTTTGAAAATTCTAGAGAGAATTTTAAAAGCTTCAACAGAATTTCAACAATTTTGAGAGGGATTTGAAAAGTTTCAATGGGAATGGGAAGAATTGGGACAAAAATTGGAAAATTTTTCAGGGACTTTGAAAAAATTTCAACTGGAATTTTAGCAATTTTTTTACATGAAATTGTAAACATGTGGACATGGATTTTGAAAATTCTAGAGAGAATTTTAAAAGCTTCAAGAGAATTTCAACAATTTTGAGAGGGATTTGAAAAGTTTCAATGGGAATGGGAAGAATTGGGACAAAAATTGGAAAATTTTTAAGGGACTTTGAAAAAATTTCAACTGGAATTTTAGCCATTTTTTTTACGTGAAATTGTAAACATGTGGCCATGGATTTTGAAAATTCTAGAGAGAATTTTAAAAGCTTCAAGAGAATTTCAACCATTTTGAGAGGGATTTGAAAAGTTTCAATGGGAATGGGAAGAATTGGGACAAAAATTGGAAAATTTTTAAGGGACTTTGAAAAAATTTCAACTGGAATTTTAGCCATTTTTTGACGTGAAATTGTAAACATGTGGACATGGATTTTGAAAATTCTAGAGAGAATTTTAAAAGCTTCAAGAGAATTTCAACAATTTTGAGAGGGATTTGAAAAGTTTCAATGGGAATGGGAAGAATTGGGACAAAAATTGGAAAATTTTTCAGGGACTTTGAAAAAATTTCAACTGGAATTTTAGCCATTTTTTGATGTGAAATTGTAAACATGTGGACATGGATTTTGAAAATTCTAGAGAGAATTTTAAAAGCTTCAAGAGAATTTCAACAATTTTGAGAGGGATTTGAAAAGTTTCAATGGGAATGGGAAGAATTGGGACAAAAATTGGAAAATTTTTCAGGGACTTTGAAAAAATTTCAACTGGAATTTTAGCAATTTTTTGACGTGAAATTGTAAACATGTGGACATGGATATGGAAAATTCTAGAGAGAATTTTAAAAGCTTCAACAGAATTTCAACACTTTTGAGAGGGATTTGAAAAGTTTCAATGGGAATGGGAAGAATTGGGACAAAAATTGGAAAATTTTTCAGGGACATTGAAAAAATTTCAACTGGAATTTTAGCCATTTTTTTTACGTGAAATTGTAAACATGTGGCCATGGATTTTGAAAATTCTAGAGAGAATTTTAAAAGCTTCAAGAGAATTTCAACAATTTGGAGAGGGATTTGAAAAGTTTCAATGGGAATGGGAAGAATTGGGACAAAAATTGGAAAATTTTTAAGGGACTTTGAAAAAATTCCACTGGAATTTTAGCAATTTTTTGACGTGAAATTGTGAACATGTGGACATGGATTTTGAAAATTCTAGAGAGAATTTTAAAAGCTTCAAGAGAATTTCAACAATTTTGAGAGGGATTTGAAAAGTTTCAATGGGAATGGGAAGAATTGGGACAAAAATTGGAAAATTTTTCAGGGACTTTGAAAAAATTTCAACTGGAATTTTAGCCATTTTTTTACATGAAATTGTAAACATGTGGACATGGATTTTGAAAATTCTAGAGAGAATTTTAAAAGCTTCAACAGAATTTCAACAATTTTGAGAGGGATTTGAAAAGTTTCAATGGGAATGGGAAGAATTGGGACAAAAATTGGAAAATTTTTCAGGGACTTTGAAAAAATTTCCACTGGAATTTTAGCAATTTTTTGACGTGAAATTGTGAACATGTGGACGTGGATTTTGAAAATTCTAGAGAGAATTTTAAAAGCTTCAACAGAATTTCAACAATTTTGAGAGGGATTTGAAAAGTTTCAATGGGAATGGGAAGAATTGGGACAAAAATTGGAAAATTTTTCAGGGACTTTGAAAAAATTTCAACTGGAATTTTAGCAATTTTTTTACATGAAATTGTAAACATGTGGACATGGATTTTGAAAATTCTAGAGAGAATTTTAAAAGCTTCAAGAGAATTTCAACAATTTTGAGAGGGATTTGAAAAGTTTCAATGGGAATGGGAAGAATTGGGACAAAAATTGGAAAATTTTTCAGGGACTTTGAAAAAATTTCAACTGGAATTTTAGCATTTTTTTTACGTGAAATTGTAAACATGTGGACATGGATTTTGAAAATTCTAGAGAGAATTTTAAAAGCTTCAAGAGAATTTCAACAATTTTGAGAGGGATTTGAAAAGTTTCAATGGGAATGGGAAGAATTGGGACAAAAATGGGAAAATTTTTAAGGGACTTTGAAAAAATTTCAACTGGAATTTTAGCCATTTTTTTTACGTGAAATTGTAAACATGTGGCCATGGATTTTGAAAATTCTAGAGAGAATTTTAAAAGCTTCAAGAGAATTTCAACAATTTTGAGAGGGATTTGAAAAGTTTCAATGGGAATGGGAAGAATTGGGACAAAAATTGGAAAATTTTTAAGGGACTTTGAAAAAATTTCAACTGGAATTTTAGCCATTTTTTGACGTGAAATTGTAAACATGTGGACATGGATTTTGAAAATTCTAGAGAGAATTTTAAAAGCTTCAAGAGAATTTCAACAATTTTGAGAGGGATTTGAAAAGTTTCAATGGGAATGGGAAGAATTGGGACAAAAATTGGAAAATTTTTCAGGGACTTTGAAAAAATTTCAACTGGAATTTTATCAATTTTTTGACGTGAAATTGTAAACATGTGGACATGGATTTTGAAAATTCTAGAGAGAATTTTAAAAATCCATGTCCACATGTTTACAATTTCACGTCAAAAAATTGATAAAATTCCAGTTGAAATTTTTTCAAAGTCCCAATCCCTCTCAAAATTGTTGAAATTCTCTTGAAGCTTTTAAAATTCTCTCTAGAATTTTCAAAATCCATGTCCACATGTTTACAATTTCACGTCAAAAAATGGCTAAAATTCCAGTTGAAATTTTTTCAATTTCAACAATTTGGAGAGGGATTTGAAAAGTTTCAATGGGAATGGGAAGAATTGGGACAAAAATTGGAAAATTTTTCAGGGACTTAGAAAAAATTTCAACTGGAATTTTAGCAATTTTTTGACGTGAAATTGTAAACATGTGGACATGGATATGGAAAATTCTAGAGAGAATTTTAAAAGCTTCAAGAGAATTTCAACAATTTTGAGAGGGATTTGAAAAGTTTCAATGGGAATGGGAAGAATTGGGACAAAAATTGGAAAATTTTTAAGGGACTTTGAAAAAATTTCAACTGGAATTTTAGCCATTTTTTTACGTGAAATTATAAACATGTGGACATGGATTTTGAAAATTCTAGAGAGAATTTTAAAAGCTTCAAGAGAATTTCAACAATTTTGAGAGGGATTTGAAAAGTTTCAATGGGAATGGGAAGAATTGGGACAAAAATTGGAAAATTTTTAAGGGACTTTGAAAAAATTTCAACTGGAATTTTAGCCATTTTTTTTACGTGAAATTGTAAACATGTGGCCATGGATTTTGAAAATTCTAGAGAGAATTTTAAAAGCTTCAAGAGAATTTCAACCATTTTGAGAGGGATTTGAAAAGTTTCAATGGGAATGGGAAGAATTGGGACAAAAATTGGAAAATTTTTAAGGGACTTTGAAAAAATTTCAACTGGAATTTTAGCCATTTTTTGACGTGAAATTGTAAACATGTGGACATGGATTTTGAAAATTCTAGAGAGAATTTTAAAAGCTTCAAGAGAATTTCAACAATTTTGAGAGGGATTTGAAAAGTTTCAATGGGAATGGGAAGAATTGGGACAAAAATTGGAAAATTTTTCAGGGACTTTGAAAAAATTTCAACTGGAATTTTAGCCATTTTTTGATGTGAAATTGTAAACATGTGGACATGGATTTTGAAAATTCTAGAGAGAATTTTAAAAGCTTCAAGAGAATTTCAACAATTTTGAGAGGGATTTGAAAAGTTTCAATGGGAATGGGAAGAATTGGGACAAAAATTGGAAAATTTTTCAGGGACTTTGAAAAAATTTCAACTGGAATTTTAGCAATTTTTTGACGTGAAATTGTAAACATGTGGACATGGATATGGAAAATTCTAGAGAGAATTTTAAAAGCTTCAACAGAATTTCAACACTTTTGAGAGGGATTTGAAAAGTTTCAATGGGAATGGGAAGAATTGGGACAAAAATTGGAAAATTTTTCAGGGACTTTGAAAAAATTTCAACTGGAATTTTAGCCATTTTTTGATGTGAAATTGTAAACATGTGGACATGGATTTTGAAAATTCTAGAGAGAATTTTAAAAGCTTCAACAGAATTTCAACAATTTTGAGAGGGATTTGAAAAGTTTCAATGGGAATGGGAAGAATTGGGACAAAAATTGGAAAATTTTTAAGGGACTTTGAAAAAATTTCAACTGGAATTTTTAGCCATTTTTTGATGTGAAATTGTAAACATGTGGACATGGATTTTGAAAATTCTAGAGAGAATTTTAAAAGCTTCAAGAGAATTTCAACAATTTTGAGAGGGATTTGAAAAGTTTCAATGGGAATGGGAAGAATTGGGACAAAAATTGGAAAATTTTTAAGGGACTTTGAAAAAATTTCAACTGGAATTTTAGCCATTTCTACGTGAAATTGTAAACATGTGGCCATGGATTTTGAAAATTCTAGAGAGAATTTTAAAAGCTTCAAGAGAATTTCAACAACTTTGAGAGGGATTTGAAAAGTTTCAATGGGAATGGGAAGAATTGGGACAAAAATGGGAAAATTTTTAAGGGACTTTGAAAAAATTTCAACTGGAATTTTAGCATTTTTTTATGTGAATTTGTAAACATGTGGACATGAATTTTGAAAATTCTAGAGAGAATTTTTAAAGCTTCAAGAGAATTTCAACAATTTTGAGAGGGATTTGAAAAGTTTCAATGGGAATGGGAAGAATTGGGACAAAAATTGGAAAATTTTTAAGGGACTTTGAAAAAATTTCAACTGGAATTTTAGCCATTTTTTGACGTGAAATTGTAAACATGTGGACATGGATTTTGAAAATTCTAGAGAGAATTTTAAAAGCTTCAACAGAATTTCAACAATTTTGAGAGGGATTTGAAAAGTTTCAATGGGAATGGGAAGAATTGGGACAAAAATGGGAAAATTTTTAAGGGACTTTGAAAAAATTTCAACTGGAATTTTAGCAATTTTTTAATGCGAAATTGTAAACATGTGGACATGGATTTTGAAAATTCTAGAGAGAATTTTAAAAGCTTCAAGAGAATTTCAACAATTTTGAGAGGGATTTGAAAAGTTTCAATGGGAATGGGAAGAATTGGGACAAAAATTGGAAAATTTTTAAGGGACTTTGAAAAAATTTCAACTGGAATTTTAGCAATATTTGACGTGAAATTGTAAACATGTGGACATGGATTTTGAAAATTCTAGAGAGAATTTTAAAAGCTTCAACAGAATTTCAACAATTTTGAGAGGGATTTGAAAAGTTTCAATGGGAATGGGAAGAATTGGGACAAAATTGGAAAATTTTTCAGGGACTTTGAAAAAATTTCAACTGGAATTTTAGCCATTTTTTGACGTGAAATTGTGAACATGTGGACATGGATTTTGAAAATTCTAGAGAGAATTTTAAAAGCTTCAAGAGAATTTCAACAATTTTGAGAGGGATTTGAAAAGTTTCAATGGGAATGGGAAGAATTGGGACAAAAATGGGAAAATTTTTCAGGGACTTTGAAAAAATTTCAACTGGAATTTTAGCCATTTTTTGACGTGAAATTGTGAACATGTGGACATGGATTTTGAAAATTCTAGAGAGAATTTTAAAAGCTTCAACAGAATTTCAACAATTTGAGAGGGATTTGAAAAGTTTCAATGGGAATGGGAAGAATTGGGACAAAAATTGGAAAATTTTTCAGGGACTTTGAAAAAATTTCAACTGGAATTTTAGCATTTTTTTGACGTGAAATTGTAAACATGTGGACATGGATTTTGAAAATTCTAGAGAGAATTTTAAAAGCTTCAAGAGAATTTCAACAATTTTGAGAGGGATTTGAAACGTTTCAATGGGAATGGGAAGAATTGGGACAAAAATTGGAAAATTTTTAAGGGACTTTGAAAAAATTTCAACTGGAATTTTAGCAATTTTTTAATGTGAAATTGTAAACATGTGGCCATGGATTTTGAAAATTCTAGAGAGAATTTTTAAAGCTTCAAGAGAATTTCAACAATTTTGAGAGGGATTTGAAAAGTTTCAATGGGAATGGGAAGAATTGGGACAAAAATTGGAAAATTTTTAAGGGACTTTGAAAAAATTTCAACTGGAATTTTAGCCATTTTTTGACGTGAAATTGTAAACATGTGGACATGGATTTTGAAAATTCTAGAGAGAATTTTAAAAGCTTCAAGAGAATTTCAACAATTTTGAGAGAGATTTGAAAAGTTTCAATGGGAATGGGAAGAATTGGGACAAAAATGGGAAAATTTTTAAGGGACTTTGAAAAAATTTCAACTGGAATTTTAGCCATTTTTTGACGTGAAATTGTAAACATGTGGACATGGATTTTGAAAATTCTAGAGAGAATTTTAAAAGCTTCAAGAGAATTTCAACAATTTTGAGAGGGATTTGAAAAGTTTCAATGGGAATGGGAAGAATTGGGACAAAAATGGGAAAATTTTTAAGGGACTTTGAAAAAATTTCAACTGGAATTTTAGCCATTTTTTGACGTGAAATTGGAAACATGTGGACATGGATTTTGAAAATTCTAGAGAGAATTTTTAAAGCTTCAAGAGAATTTCAACAATTTTGAGAGGGATTTGAAAAGTTTCAATGGGAATGGGAAGAATTGGGACAAAAATTGGAAAATTTTTCAGGGACTTTGAAAAAATTTCAACTGGAATTTTAGCCATTTTTTGACGTGAAATTGTGAACATGTGGACATGGATTTTGAAAATTCTAGAGAGAATTTTAAAAGCTTCAACAGAATTTCAACAATTTTGAGAGGGATTTGAAAAGTTTCAATGGGAATGGGAAGAATTGGGACAAAAATTGGAAAATTTTTAAGGGACTTTGAAAAAATTTCAACTGGAATTTTAGCCATTTTTTGACGTGAAATTGTAAACATGTGGACATGGATTTTGAAAATTCTAGAGAGAATTTTAAAAGCTTCAAGAGAATTTCAACAATTTTGAGAGGGATTTGAAAAGTTTCAATGGGAATGGGAAGAATTGGGACAAAAATTGGAAAATTTTTAAGGGACTTTGAAAAAATTTCAACTGGAATTTTAGCAATATTTGACGTGAAATTGTAAACATGTGGACATGGATTTTGAAAATTCTAGAGAGAATTTTAAAAGCTTCAACAGAATTTCAACAATTTTGAGAGGGATTTGAAAAGTTTCAATGGGAATGGGAAGAATTGGGACAAAAATTGGAAAATTTTTCAGGGACTTTGAAAAAATTTCAACTGGAATTTTAGCCATTTTTTGACGTGAAATTGTGAACATGTGGACATGGATTTTGAAAATTCTAGAGAGAATTTTAAAAGCTTCAAGAGAATTTCAACAATTTTGAGAGGGATTTGAAAAGTTTCAATGGGAATGGGAAGAATTGGGACAAAAATGGGAAAATTTTTCAGGGACTTTGAAAAAATTTCAACTGGAATTTTAGCCATTTTTTGACGTGAAATTGTGAACATGTGGACATGGATTTTGAAAATTCTAGAGAGAATTTTAAAAGCTTCAACAGAATTTCAACAATTTTGAGAGGGATTTGAAAAGTTTCAATGGGAATGGGAAGAATTGGGACAAAAATTGGAAAATTTTTCAGGGACTTTGAAAAAATTTCAACTGGAATTTTAGCATTTTTTTTACGTGAAATTGTAAACATGTGGACATGGATTTTGAAAATTCTAGAGAGAATTTTAAAAGCTTCA